>NW_007731457.1:62305-73487 GCF_000696425.1 Galeopterus variegatus | reverse complement strand
TGCATGCATCTCCACAGCCACTGGGGTGCCATTTAGCACATTGAAGCAGTTCCTGCAAACTTCCCAAGAGGTCTTAAAAAGTGTATGAGTTTCTCAAATGTTTTTTTTTTTTTTTTTTTTTACTCGGGGATGGTCCATCTTTTTATTCTATTCAGGCCTTCAATTGAGTAAGACTTACCTACATTCTAGAGGGCAATCTGCTTTATTTTGCTCTACCAGTTAAAATGTTAATCTCATCCAAACATACCCTCCCAGAAACACCCAGAATGATGTTTGACCAAATATCTGGGCACCCTATAACCCAGTCAAATTGACATGTAAAATTCACCATCACACACAGGAACTGCTGGGGCTGCTCAGCGGGGATGCAGGGCAAGTAGACAAGGTCCAGAGCTCAGGCAGGACCACTGTGAACTGGGGTGGAGCAGACTGGCCCCCTGGCCCCCTTCGCTGGGCTGGGCAAGCAAGTTGACCAGCATGTCTAGTACAAGATTATTACTGTGTAGTTATTGTTCTGCAGAGATTATAACTGATTGTGTGTTATCTTTAAATTCCATTGACTTTTCTCTTACTGACAAAACCTTTGTCTTTTAAACTGGTTATACTTTGGGGATATTTTTTTGCCATGATTGAGAGGAATGGATAAAAAGCGGCTTTGGGGTTCGACTTTGACTTTTGCTTGGAAACTATTAATTTGTGTCGTAGCCTTTGTCTTTCTGATCATATTCTCTTTGGTGCAAAGAAGATGATGATGACTTAATGGCAACGTAACAGAACAAGCATGCATGTTCTGTCCGTGTGAATTTGGGTGTGTCAAGGGGAATGATTGGGACTTTGTGCTCCTTATAAATGGAAATGATGTCTTAAGAGTTGTTTGGAGACTCATGAGTTTTTCTTTAGTCTTTCTCCTCCCTGAGCATTTCTCTTTTGCTTTCCTGTCTACCCTACAGCACCACCCACGTGTCTTCCCATGCACGTATTCCTAGTCTCACTTAGGACAGGTACGCGTTGTTTCAGTTGTAATAAGTATAACAGAATTGTTAATGAGATAGTTTGCATTCTCTTTTCCATACTAACTCTTGGAAATCTGGTGTCTATTTTCCATGTACAACACATCTCAATTTGGATTCACCATATCTCAGGTGTTCAATAGCCACACATGACTCACGGCTACTATATTGGATAAAGCCTGGCTCAAGGGGGCTTCTAAACCTTGACTGCACATTAGAATCAGCTAGGGGGCTTTAGCATACTGATGCGTAGGCCCTGTCTCGCCAAGGTTCTGACTTAATTGGGCTGGGCTGGGGCCTGGGCTCCTCAGGTCACTGCTGGGCAGACAGGATGAGAACGACTGTTCTTCTATAAGGGGCTCTCCCTGGGAAAGTGAGTCCTTTACCCCCTCAGACCAGACCTTGCTTCCTCCTTCCCCATGAGACTCACACTGTAAACAGAAATTAAGCAAGCTCTAACTTGGGACACGGGGGGAAGAAAAACAGAAACAGGGTGGTATTAAATTCTGTCTCGCAGGCAAGAGTGAACATGCTGAATGCATTCGTCTTCTCTGGGTCTGTTTACCAACAGGCTCAGTAATTATTTGTCTTGCTGCTGCCCTTTACACATTTCCAGCGTGTCTCTCAGTTCTCTCTTTGCCAGTGTTCTCTGAGAATTGAGGATCATTTAGGAACATCAAAAATTAGGCAAGATCTTTGCGCCTGTGCTCCCTTGGGAGCTTCCAAAGGGAACAAAGACTTTCCAGGAGGAATCCTGATTCCTGGAGAGAAGTGAAGAAATGTATGTGAAAGAAAACTGGGGAGACGGTATCTTCTGCATGGCCCATTTTTTTTTTGCCCTAGACAAGTGAACTCTCCTCCACAAATAGAAACCAGCCCAGACAAACCACAGAGACTCAGGTTTCTGAATGCATCCAGAAAAGATTGATTCAGGGAGGTGGACAAATGAGGCATGAGTAATTCAATCAGTAGGAAACACACTGACACCCCACATCTGAAATCTGGGCGGCTGTTTGCCAGTGTAGCAGCTCACACACCCCAGAGGCTTCTTCTGGCCAGTTGGCTCCTCACACGTAAAGTAGACTTCCCAGGGATGGCAGAGCTGGCAGCCATGTGTCTTGGGGACCCCAAAATTGCTAAGGGTATTCTGGGGGCTATGACATTGGAGAAAAATATATGGAGAGTAGAATCGTTGGGAGGAAGGGATGCTTGCTTGATCTTTACGCTCTGTTTGAATGGTCTCAGTGCAGAATTCATAAAGTAAGTAACTGGCCCAAGCAAAAGATTTTTGCTGTAGCCAATGCACTTGGGAGATGCCCATAGGCCCACCTCTTCCATTGAGTTAGGTAGCCCTCTGTCTGCTAGGGAACCAAACCTTTATATTGACCCTCAGGTAGAGGAGGTGGGCCAACCCATCCACCCTTATCTATCCAATCTGTCACCCAAGCTCATAACTGTAAATGGCCAGCTGGTGTCAAGGGTACAATGTGTTTGTGGAGGAGAGGATTGATGTGGTTTGATACATAACTCATACAAAAAGCAATCCTGTGAATTTTCTGATAACATTCACAGATAATCAGCTGTCCTTATCAACGCAGATCACATAAATTCAACCACATTTCCCATGCTCTCCAAAAGTTGACATTCTCCTTTAAGATAAAAGCAGAGGGACAGGGTGCAGGACTTTGACGACCAACCTTTTTCTTCTCTGTTCCCAACCAGTATAGTGCACTTTTATAACTCTTTCAATGGCGTGTTCCTGGTTTTCACTTAACATCATTTGCAAGACATCAAAACACGATTCATATCAACCTAAGGCTAAAAAGAGAATTTACTGGTTCACAGAGTTGAAGAGTCCAGGGGTGCTGGCTTCAGGCACAGTTTGGTCCAGGGGCTCAAATTATATCATCAGGCCTCTGCTTATTTTTCTCTCTCTCAGCTCTGCTTTCTTTAGCAAATGTTTTATTCTCAAGTTCTACGTGGTAGCAAGATAGCTTTCTGCCAACTCCAGCCCTATGTCCTCCCAAGTTCAAGTTCAACAGAAATAGGCTATCCCTTCTCAATAGCTCCCTTGGGGTCTTATTAGACCAACTTGGGCCACACATTTCCCCTTGGACCCCTCACTGTGACCAGAGAGATGGAATTGCACCCATTGTCCAGGTTAGGGTCATAGTCTGCTCCCTGGAGCCTGTAGGGGAGCCCATCTGAACCATATGGACTGGGAGGGGAGGAGGATCCCCCCGGGAAGCTGCCAGGTCACTCTAAGTTATGGGAGGGGATTCTATTGGTTCTTCTTGAACAGAATGTACAGAGATGGTGCTTTGGCGTTTTTTTGTGACAGTGTCACTGCATGTGTAGAGTCTACCGTCCAATTCAGGGCCTTGCAAGCCCCCCTGAAAAGCATATTGAAGAAAAGTGCTTTGTCACCTGCCTAGCACTTCGCACACTTGAATCCTCATATTTACTGTTATTCCTTAAGACCTGTGAATTTAGCTGCCCCTTTTACTCTTTTAGTCTAAGTGATGGAAGAACAGGGAGTGATTCTCCAGGGAGGGACCCCAGCACAGTGTTCCAAGCACGGACCCAGAAGCCAGACTTCCTGTATCCAAGTCTAGGCTCTCCTACTGACTAGCTGTGTGGCTGAACAAGTTACTTAAGATCTCTGTGCCTTGTTTTCCTCATCTGTCAGTCAGGGGTGATAACAGTACATCTTTCATAAGAAGGTGAAATGAATTCATGAGTTAATATGTGTAAAATGCTCAGGACACTGTCTAGCAAGTAGCAGGAACTCTACAGTAAAAACAATAGTTTTTGCTATTATGAGAGGGGATTCTTCTGTTTAGGGATCATCAAACACAGAAATTAAAATTTCTAAGCCTCTCCCAAAGAGACATTGAAATAGAAGGTAGCTAAACCTTTGCTACCATCGTCCAGGATCTTATTTTCTGAAAAACCTGAGTCAATCTTGGTTGGCAAAGGATGTTACTTACCATCCTGAAAAGGATTTAAGGACTGTGTGTGTCTGGTCTTCAGTTTGGCCTTAGAAAAAAATCTGCTTAAGGTCATCAGAGAAGTGGGGACAGGAAAGTTTACTGTGTGTGCTATGGATGGAATTGTGTCCTCCAAGTTTTATGAATTAAAAGCTCTTGATCCCCACTGTGACTTTTAAGAAGGTGGGACATTCTATTACGATTATTGAAAGGTGGGTCCTTGAAGAGGTGATTAGATTGTAAGGACCATGCCCTAGTTGAAGGACGTGGTTCTGAGGGCTTTGAAAGGAGAGCACATGAGAGTCTCTCTCTCTCTGCTCTGCCCTTTTCACAATGTTACACACCCTGCCTTGCTAAAATCACCACCAAAGCAGGTCTTCACCAGAGGTGTTCCCTGAACTTTGGACTTCCCAGCCTCCAAAACTGTAAGCAATAAATTTCACTTTCTTACAAAGTACCCAGTTCCACGTATTTTGTTACAAGTAACAGAAACTATAGAGTGTGCTTCATGGGCCTGTTGTCAAGACAAAGAATAGAGGTCACATGCTTGTGACCCTGGGAGTATTGTCCTTGCTGTTGTCACCTTCACTCTGGCCGGAAAATGCCCACTCAAAGGCACCCATTTGCTTGCTGTGTATCCTTATTATAATAGTTTTCCATCTCTTCCTCCCACAGAACTGCTGTGATTAAAACCATCAGCTTTGCCTATCATGACTTGGCCGTAAACATTTCTGCAAGTTAAAACTTGAGGCCGGAGGGATTTGACTTTGATACTCAGGGTTTACATTATTGTTTTTCTCCCTCCTGAAGCATGTGTAGCCCAGGAACGTCAGTACCACATGTGGAACTTTTCGTTGTGTTATGGTTTGGGAGGGATCTGCTCCTGATGGAATCTCCCAATATTTCAGGAAAAGCCTATGAAATAAATGCAAGCAGGAGGTAGAGGCAGTCAGACAAAGACAAAGGGACCCACATCTCCGGCGTCTGCACAGGGAGCTCAAGAGATCAGGCAGCCCACTGAGATCTTTGTTCATCCCAGATGCCTAAATCCACAAGAACAGGTGGAATCCATCCTTAAAATTCCTCGGAAAAGAGGAATTCACATGCTCTTCCAGGCACCCTTCCTGCTCTTGTGCAAAAGTGATTGTGAGAACTTGGCACTCCTGATCTTTTGGATAGATAATTCTCTGTCATGGGGGCATGTCCTGTGCATTATAGAATGTTTGGCAGCATCCGCAGCCTCTACCCACTAGACACCAGAAGCACCCTTCCCCACATGTCTCCAGACATTGACCAATGTCCCCTGGGGGGACAAATCACCCTGGTTGAGAACCATGGCCCTTAGCAGTACATCCTTCAAACCTTTAAAGACCTACTATATGCCAGGCACTTTACCAGGTGCTGGTTAAAGAAAAAAACAGTAGGTTTCTACCCTTGGACTCAGTAGATCACACCAAGACAGAGTTAAAATAGCTTGCAAATTGTTGTAAACTCATGGTATGTGGATTGGTGCATCCAGGGTAGGTTACTGATCTGTTCATGCTGAGAAATGTCTACGTTCGTTCTTTAAACTACGTTACTTACTGTCTTCCTAAAGAGCTGCTGCTGGCCCGAGGCCTTCCTACTTAGCATGACCACTTTTTTCCAGCTGTCCCTGAAAACCGTTTCCTCATACTCCCTCCTCAGTGGGAAGAGGGCAGTGCTCTTGATCTCCCGTGGAAACACTCTCAGCCAGCATCCTCCACGCCTCTCTCCCTTCAGGCAAAATTCCAGGTCTTTAAACTCCTGGAAGGCATTGTGGGTAATTCCCAAACCGTGCCAAACATCTGGATGAGAACTGCAAAATGAGGCCAGTTCTTCCCAAGTTTCCAACCCTGCTGCCGACGTGGAGTGTTCAAGTGTCCCACCACCGGTCCTAGCACCGCGCTTG
Organism: Galeopterus variegatus; assembly: GCF_000696425.1. NCBI lineage: Eukaryota > Metazoa > Chordata > Mammalia > Dermoptera > Cynocephalidae > Galeopterus > Galeopterus variegatus. The sequence continues at coordinate 67,557 of NW_007731457.1, read as the reverse complement.
ACTTGGAACTGCGGCTGCCACTCCTGCCGTGGGCCCAGTGCACCAGCTGCACCTTCCCCGCCCCCTGCTTGTCCTCGGTCATTTGCTTGCATTGGATTATTTATATCTGTCTCCTGCTCGGGAGTCCGAGGACCCTGGAGGGCGGGAGGGAGGGACCATGCAATTCTGACGCCTGTGGCCCTTCCTCAGCAGTCCCCAGCCCCTTCTTTTGTGGTCATGTATCCAGGAGATGTTCAGAAACCACTAAATATGTACATCTAGATGTTTGTTTTTATACCTATAAATAGTCAAATGTCCCCCTGGCATTTTAAGTTTCATTTAAACAATATGATTGAGAGGCAGCTGTACTCACACCCAAAGATCAGATAGGGACAACTTCTGAGATTTAAAATCACCTTTCCCCCCACAGCTGTGGGCAGAAAAGTATCAAGAAAATCAGAATCAAGTTCCTTGTCCTTATAGAAGGCATCAGAACAAGCACAGGATGCAAAATACTGAACATTAATTTAAAGAGATGCCAGCCCAAACTTTGCCCATCTCCTGTGAAAGAAGCCAGCAACTTGGTGTCACCCCAACCCCTGAAGGGGACACAATGGCATACGTGAAACTGAGTCTTCCACATTCCTTACCTTCCTCTCCCAAGAGCTTCTGTTCCTGCAGAAACCCATTATCTGTCTGGACATGAGTAAGGTATTGGAGGTACCACTCCAGAGCAGGCTAACTCCCCTGTGGGGTTTCCCACGGACTGATTTCTAGGTGTCGGGCTCCACCAAATCCCAGATTCTGAAAACGGCTACCAGAAGGGGGAATGTGGGTGACAAAGCCGAAAGCTGGTGACTCCAGGATCTCAGCTGCCCGTCCCCCGCCAATTAAGACGAACCACGTGAGTTGGAGTTAGCACAGAGAAACACAGAAAGCTTTGTCCCCTGGTCCCTAGTGACAACATGCACAGCTCTGGATGCTCTTGCCAGCTTCTATCTTGGGGTCGTTCTGTCCCCACCGATCTTTAAAAATAGGATAGACAGCCATCTGTCCTGAATGTCTACGGAACAGCCCTGAGGCAAGGGGGGGATTGGACCCTCTCTGGAAATAGAGAGGGACAAGGGGAACACTGTTATTAATGAAGGAAGGGGCATGCCAGCACACAGTGTGGGGGCTTCCAAAGCCCCTTTCCCTCCATGGGAGCTGCTCCAGGATCCTTAAGAGTAACAGACTGGATAGATTCCCAGGAAGCCAGGCCAGGGCTGCTCCTTCCCCCTAAACCCCAGCAAAGTCTAGAGGGATTTCAAGCCCCTCCTGAAGAACCACCCCCATACCCTCATTGTTGAGGAAGCCCCAGCCAGATGTCCAACTGGAGGAATATTTGTACTGTGGGGATAATGCCACCTCCCTGGAGGCAGAGACTTCTGTCCTGTTCAATGCTGTTTTCCCAGCATGAATATATGGCACAAATATTTTGTGCATGAGTAAGTGAGAGGAAACAGGTATTTTAAACTGTTGCTTTTCAACCAAAGTGCTTTTCTTCTTCTTTTTCTTTTTCTTTAACCATGCAACATTTTAAACAAATATACAAAAAGGAGAACACTATAATAAATTCCATATGCGCATCACCTGGCTTCAACGATTGTCCATAGCAACCAGCTTCCCCACACTGAAAACGCTGTAAACACTTTTTAAGGCCACCATTTTGGAAGTAATCAAATCAGTTTACAAGGATACTTCAAAAAGTTTGTGGAAAAATAAAACTAAACAATCTTAGGAATCCTTCCATGACTTTTTGAAGACCCTGCGTATTTCCAAGCTGTTTAGAGAGCGACAAACCTAACATCTTAAAATTATATTCAACTTCCTTTCTGGAAAGAGGTCCAGAAAATGGCTTTTCCTTTTCCCTTTCATCTGAAAAACAGCTCCCCCGATTTCAAGCCCTTGTGTAAGTAAACACAGACACGAAGACGTATATAGAAAAGGACCCAACCTCCAGCAAGCTATTATCTGTGTTTATCTTATCAGGATAATACTAAACCAGGCCCACATAGAACAAGGCGTTTAGTCTTTGCAGCCGGGGCTTCTGTTCCAGCCACCGGTTCAGTTTATAAATCTACTGTCCAAGGCGGAAAACAATTTGAAAGGCAACATTGTTTCTGGACAAGGCTGTTACTGTGATAAGGAAGCTTGTGTGGCTTCTGTCTACTAATAAATTGCCGGGCCCCGGGGTGACGGCCAGGGGCCTTGGCAGGAGCACTGGGCAGTATCTCATCCTTCCTGAGCCCATCCGAATGACCAGGGTAGACATCAAATCAGACAGAAGAGCTTTTGCTGAGCCCCTAGGGTCATGTGGGTGGTGGGTTCTGCTCTGCCGGGGATACGGAGGAGCAAAGGACATGGTCCTTGCTATGGGACATGGCCCCCCATGACTCAGCGTTTCTCAGAGGGAGACTTAGCTGCCACCAGTGATCAGAGCCACAGCAGCTTAGCCCTGCGGTGTAGCGAGCTCATTGTTCTGGACACTTGGGTTTTGGGCTTCTTTGAGATGGAGTGGTGGCAGTGGGCGCTGATGGAGATTATGGGAGGTCGGGTGGGCCAAAGCCTCTCCCCTCGTCCTCCAGCCCAGCCATCTCTGTCCTTCTGGGGGCAGATTGAAGATAGACACCTTTATCTGGGGGTGGTCAGGAACTTTTTGCAGCAAAATGAAATATAAAAATATACTTTGCAAAACCACGAAATACTGCATAATAGTCGGGTGTCGGAGTTAGCAGCAGAAAGAAGCAAAAGAGCTGTGGGCAAAGCGTAGGAGAAGGAACTGGGCTCAGACTCTGTCCTTCTGGGGGCAGATTGAAGATAGACACCTTTATCTGGGGGTGGTCAGGAACTTTTGCAGCAAAATGAAATATAAAAATATACTTTGCAAAACCACGAAATACTGCATAATAGTCGAGTGTCGGAGTTAGCAGCAGAAAGAAGCAAAAGAGCTGTGGGCAAAGCGTAGGAGAAGGAACTGGGCTCAGATAGGGGTCACCAGCCTTGAGCCAGCGTCCTAAGTCCTGTCTATAAAATGCAGTTGCTGAGACTATCCCTGAAGCTGTTGTAGTAACAAGCTGGTCACCTAGGCAAAGCACCTAACACAGTGCAGGACAGTAACGATAGAACAGTAACATTTTTATAATAATATTTATAATATACTTTATAATGTAATTATTAAAAGCAGGTTGATGGAGGTCCTTAAAAGAGATGAGTAGGTCCATGTGGGTAAGTTGGGAGGTTTTTGATGGGGTGTGGCAGTAGATTAGAAGAAAATCTATGTGGAAATCAGAGAATTAGGGACGCTGAATGCCCCACTAAGGAGTGTGGGTTTTATGTGTCAGATAGCAGACAGCACCTGGGGGCTTTTGAGCAAGACAGGGGTGGCAAGGAGAGTCCAGTAGACCCAGTGAAGCAAGAACAGACTTAGGAATCAGGTCTTGGTTTAAATGTGGAGAAGTCACTTAGCCTTCCCAAGCCTTGGTCCTTGGATCTGTAGAATGGGGATAAATATCATCTCATATCCTGCAGCTGTCCCGGTAGCAACTTGTAAAAATGGTGACTGCTGTTATCTGTGCTTTAGAAAGATTGTTTGGCCAGCAGGGTGGAGGGGGAGGGAAGGAGCAGCTAGACACAGAGGCCAGGGTGAGGATCCAGGTGCCGACTCTGTGGGTCCTTCTGGCCCCTGAGACCCCCCCCTCCAGACCTGTCCCCACTAACCTCTCTGCAAGGGCTGACTTCCCCTTCCCCCACCTCTGGAGACTCTCCATCCCACCAGCCAACCTGCTTCCTTCGGAGCTGTTCACAAGCAGTAATTATACCGACTTTTTTTCTTTTCTTAATTGTCGCCCATGTCTCCTTGCAGACTCTTTGCCCTGCACCTGGGTCTGTTTCACCACAGCCATCATCCAGCATCCAGGTGCTGTGGTGCCTGTCCCCCCACCCCGTAGCAGTCTCCTGCCATCACCATAACAAATTACCACTGCCTGGGTGGCTTAGAACAACAGCAATGGGTTTTCTCACAGTTCTGGAGGCCACAAGTTCAAAATCAAGCTGTCGGCGGCAGAGCTGCGTGCTCTCTGAAGGTTCTAGAGGAGAAGGCTTCTCTGCTTCTTCCAACTCCAATGGCTCCGGGTGTCCTCAGCTTGTGGCAGTGTCACTGCAGCGTCTGCCACTGCCTTCGTGTGGCCTTCCTTCCCCTGTTCTCTGTGTGTCTTTCCTCCAGTGTCTCTTATAGGGTCTTTTGTCATTGGATTTAGGGCTCACCCAGCTAATCCAGGATGATGTCATCTCTAGGTCCTTAACTACAGCTGCAAAGACCCTTTTTCCAAATAAGGTCATTGCTATGGATCAATTGGATTGTGTCCCCCAAAGTTCATATATTAGAAGCTTAAATCCACACTGTAACTGTTGAGGGTGGGAAATCCTATTATGGTGATTGACAGGTGAGGCCTGGAAGAGGTGATTAGATTGTTGGACTGTGCCATAGTGAGCGGATTAGTAATGGTGGTCATGGGCGTGGTTCCGAGGGCTTTAACAGGAGAGTGCGTAAGGAGTTCTCTCTCTCTCTCTGCTCCTCCACGTCCTGCCGTGTGAGACCCCTGCATTGCTGTAAAACCACCAAAGAAGACTCCCACCAGATGTGTTCCCTGGACTTTGGACTTCCCAGCCTCCAAAACTGGAGGCAATAAATTTTGTTTTCTTATAAATCACCCAGTTCCAGGTATTTTGTTATAAGCAACTAAAATGGACTAATAGAGTCATATTCACAGGTTCTGGGATACAGGTATATCTTTTAGGGGGAGGAGGGTACCATTCAGCCCCCTTTGTGGGAGGTTTCTTCTGGAGTAAAGTGTTCAGTGATAATTTGTCAAGTGCCTACTGGGTGGAGGACTCTGTTCCAGGCACGGCCAGTGTGGCCCAGGAAGCGCCCCACCCTCAGGGGGCTCACCTTCTCCTAGTGGGAGGGACCGAGGATGGACAGATGGGTGTGAAGCTGTCAAGGGCTGAGAAGGAAAAAGTCAAGCTGGGAATAGGCAGAGCATGACAAGGGTGAGTGGTGGGGAGTGGGTTCTATTAAGTAGGTGCTTGGCAGGGGGCGTCTCTGTGAAGGGGACACTGAGGCAAAGGGCTGAACCATGTAAGGGACAGAGGCATCTGGCAGACTGGTGGCAGAGTCACCGGAGGTGGATTTCCCATTTCTACCCTTCTTGGTATGCCTGACCTCTGACCTC
>NW_007731457.1:58854-62216 GCF_000696425.1 Galeopterus variegatus | reverse complement strand
TCAGTGATAATTTGTCAAGTGCCTACTGGGTGGAGGACTCTGTTCCAGGCACGGCCAGTGTGGCCCAGGAAGCGCCCCACCCTCAGGGGGCTCACCTTCTCCTAGTGGGAGGGACCGAGGATGGACAGATGGGTGTGAAGCTGTCAAGGGCTGAGAAGGAAAAAGTCAAGCTGGGAATAGGCAGAGCATGACAAGGGTGAGTGGTGGGGAGTGGGTTCTATTAAGTAGGTGCTTGGCAGGGGGCGTCTCTGTGAAGGGGACACTGAGGCAAAGGGCTGAACCATGTAAGGGACAGAGGCATCTGGCAGACTGGTGGCAGAGTCACCGGAGGTGGATTTCCCATTTCTACCCTTCTTGGTATGCCTGACCTCTGACCTCTGTGACCTTGACTTCCAAAAGGAGCCAAGGTATTCCATACTAGACCAAAAAAAGGGGTCAGCTTTTTCTCAAAGGGAGAAAATGAAGGAAAGGCCCAGGGAAGCCCCAGGCTCAACCAGAGGGAGGGCATCCCCACCCACATGCGCCCCTGGCCTTGGCCCAAAAGATGGAGCAAGAGACAGACAGACTTTCCCAGGGAGGAAATATCAGGATGGTATTAATCAGGATGTCTACAGAGGCCCCACAACTCTGGCCACAGAGCCGGGATGGGAGGTCTGCAAGGCACCCTGGTGACAATTGTCAGCAGACCCCACCCCAGCCCTTCTCACAGGTGGCCCAGGGTTTGTTAGAGGGAAAAGGCTATTTCAGATGGTGATAGACCCTGAGGGAACCCCTCAAAGATCTCCCCCCACCCCCGTGCTCATGCTCTGGACATCGCCTTCCTGCCACCAGTCTTTAGCCATCCATGGAGCCACTGGAAATGACAAAAAGGAATTTTAGAGCCAATCCCTCTGTCACACTAGTGTTTGAGGCCGTGGAGGAGAGCACCGCAGAGCCACCTGCAAACGGCAGTGAGCCGCTGCGATCACAGTACCACGGCGACACTGGTATCCACGACCAGGAAAACAGTTCTTCTGAAGCCAGTTAAACAGGAGCCGGAGCAGGAAGCAGAGGGCTGCGGGGGACAGGGCGACCTCCCGAAGCAGCCGGCTGCAGCTTTCCCAACTGCATCAGTGAGAAAACTACAAGCTCAGAAGGAAGCACCGTCTTCACTGACATGTGCTCACTGTGGATTCTGCGAGGTCAGCTCCGCTGCACCCTGAGGCCAATGCCTAGGGAGCCCAGCACCCACCCACGCTCAGCATGGCCTGTGTCGGGGCTCCAGCCACCCGGCCTCAACTTCTCCAGGCGTCGCATCCCCAAGGCTGTGGCTGCGGGTCACAGCTGCAAGCTGGGAAGCCCAGCACCTCCTCTTCCTCTTCTTCCTCTGGAAGCTCCCTGGGCATGGGCATGCATTCAGTCCAGCCCAGAGATGGAGCAAGGGCGGGACTCTGTCCCCTCGGGAGGGTCCGGGCAGGGAGGAGGGCACAGCAAGTCTGCGATCTTTTTCTGTCAAGAGCCAAACAGCAAACATTTTGGACTTTGCCAGCCATGCAGTCTCTGTGGCCACCACTCAGCTCTGCCCGTGCAGCTGCAATCAACAACACACATGGATGGGTGCGGCCGGGTTCCAGTAAAACTCTATGTACAAAAACAGGACAGGTGAGATTTGGCCCTCGGGCAATAGTTTGCCACCCTCTGATGCAGACAATGGGGAGCTATGGAATGTTTTTGAGCACGACCATTTCCAAGTTCCAGGAAGATGATTGTGGCAGCCACGGGCAGGCGGCAGAGACAGACGTGCTTCCTTTGCCTTGGGTCTCGGAGGGCTGCTGGCCTCTGTGCTCCCGAGCGTGCAGCCGTTTCCCCAAGATAGTGAGGTATCTGCCACACTTCTGGAAAGCAAGATGCTTGCTACTCTGGGACCACCCAAGGAACGAATTTTTAAATAAAATATTTTAATAATGTTTAAAGGCTTTTAAGTTCTCTCCAGGCCTGGACCCACCCAGCATCAAGGCAGCCAGCTGGTTAAAGACCTCTAAAGAGTGGGTAGCTCTGCCAATCTTAGCATCTGTTTTGATTAAAGATGAGAAGGAGAGAGGGAAGGAAGTCCCCCCGGGCCATGAGCTTGCTGGACGGTCAGTGGCTACGCAGCTTTGGAGAAGTGGGGCTTGTGAGAAGCGTGTTCTTGAAGCCCAGTGTCCTCTTGGGGAGAGAGGACAGTTGGAGAGTGCAGTGGGCCCAGGTGAGGGGTGACCGGAGTGCATGCCTGAATGGGGTATAGCCTTTTCGGTCTATATTGGAGGATGCCTTCAAATTCTAGGATGAGTATTTCCCTTTTTGCAGATGTTTGGTTTATATGAAAATATTTGGCATTAGATAAAACCCACAGCATGCTGACAGTATTTAATATACTTTCAGTGCTGGGTGGACCCAAATTGTGTGTAATATTAGCATTTCTTGGCAAACAGGTCTTGTTTAAGAAAGCAGACCCTGGGCAGGTTGGATCCTGGTGCAGGTGAGAGCGAGCACTTTGACGAGCTGCTGCTGTGATGCAGCCATGACGTTTCCCTGCCGTTCTCTCTGCTTCCAGACCGTTCTCTGCTTCCACCTCTCCCTCCCAGCCCCCAGCCAGCAGAGTGCACGGGCTGTGTGCATGGACACTGATGTGAATATGTGTCAATCTTTGTTTTCCTCTCTGTTCTCATCCCCACTCCATCTCATCACTTTAGGATTTGAGCAATGTAACAAAATGGTACTTGGCACAGGTGGATAGATGTTGAGGTAGGTAGGGGGAATGGATTATAATCCCCCGGGTCAGGTGCAGGCTCCCAGGTTCAGCAGGAGAGAGAGGTCTGTTCCACGTTTCCTGATTTCTCAAGGACAGAGGTCACACTTCCTAATCAGTGCAGTTGACCAAACTTTGGCGGTGCCATAGCTGGAGGAGAAATACCTGGTCCAGAAATCCGTAGGTATTCAGGGTCCCGTGAATGTTCTGGAGGCAACACACATGAAGGAAAGGAGTCTACACGTGGATGTGACACAAAGGCGAGCCACGCAATGCACAAGCTTCACTCATATTCAGTTTCTACTTGTGAATAATTCTCCAAAATGCTCCACGTTCCCTATTTCGATGTTAGTGGAATTAATCTCCAACAGCCAGAATTATTTAATGCATTGTTTTCTGTGACAAACATCTGTTGATCCAGCCACTGGGATAAGGACAGACACTTCAGCTCTTGTATTTCTGGCACAAAGTAGGGGTTCAATAACTACTGTTGAGTGAATCAATGAATCTGAGTCTGCAGGGGATTCCTGGCCATCAGTCTTAGAGTGATGACACCAGCTAACCTTTTTAAAAAAAAAAAAAAAAAATATATATA
>NW_007731457.1:55463-58262 GCF_000696425.1 Galeopterus variegatus | reverse complement strand
TATATATATATATATATATATATGTATATATAATAAATCTCAGAGGGGCTAGGCCTGTGGTCAGGTGGGCTATCCAGTGTATGGAGGATACCTAGGATTTGGTGCAATATTGGCATATTCCCCAAAAAGAAACAGGTACAGGGAATTTAGCAACTTGCCCAAGGTCTCCACTAGGAAATGCGTGAGCCAGGACTTGAGCCCAAGGGTTTTACTCTGAGTGTCTTCTGCCTGCACTTGGCTGACCGCAGTGAGGACTGCACTTCTGAGTCACCCTTGGAGCTTGTCCCATAGGCTTCATCACCAGATAGCCGGCATCTCTGCTTTGAAAGAGCTCCCAGACGCTCCCCCACTTCCAGTCTGCCCTGGCCTTTAAAATCTCCATTTATAGACTCCTTCCTTTGGGCTGAGGCTTTGAGAGCCCCCTCATAACACAGCGTGGCCCTTTCGATCCTTTCCTCTTCCCCCTGGGGCCGCCTCCTCCCTTGTGTAGTTGGGAAATCTGGTCTGGTTTGTCTGCTTTAGAGGTTTCCAGGTGGCTGATGCTCATGGGGCTGTTTTTTCTCCCCGCTCCCTGCCCTATCCTGGGTCTGGTCATGTTGGCCTTGGCCACATCAGGACTCCTGCTGCGACCTTCACAAATGCCTGCTGGTCGCAGAAGACCACAGGGGCTATGGGGTGGGCCTCCCTTCCCTTAGAGTCTGCCTTTCCCTCCCTCCATACCACTGCCACACGGTCCTTCTGGTGTGTCAAGTGTCACTGAAGGATTTGGGGGAACCTAAAGAGCATTACAGTGCAGGAGAGAAAGAGATCGCAGAACTGTTCAGAAAATAAGCCTTTTTCCGTACTCCAAGGGGAAAGTACCCATGAACCTGAACCTCCAAAGGGGTCCACATGTGAGGACCCCCAACTCCTAAATGTTCTCTCTTCTTCTGAGAGCCAGGCTTCTCTCGGGGAGATATCCTGCTTTTATCCTCTGATTCTCCACCCAGTTTTAGGAAACCTCCCCAGTCCATCTCCCAGGGATTGCTTCCATCCCCTCTTCCCAGCTATGGGTTTCAGCCACCAGCATAGGAGCATCCCTAAAGTTCCAGGAAATCCCGCTGTCGCAGTCTTTGGCAGCCTTGTCCCATGGGACAATCCCTGCGGGACTCCCTGAGCCCCCCCACTAGCCTGGGTGCAGACAGACCTCACTTCCCCAGCAGGCCACCCCTGGATCACACGTGCCCTCCCTGACAGGGGCGGAAAGAGTTTCCCCGGCTCCAGCAGCAGGGCTCACGCTCCATCCAACACAGAACCCTGGTGGTACCTTTCTCTGAATGTTCCTCCCCCATTTTAAAATTCACATAATATAAAATTAGCTATTTTAAAGTGACCCATTCAGTGGCATTTAGTACACTCATGATGTTGGAAAACCACCACCTCTATTTAGTCCCAAACATTTTCATCATCCCGAAGGAAACTCCACATCCATTAAGCAGTCACTCTGCCTTCTCCCTTCTCCCAGCCTTTGGCCACCACTAACCTACCTTCTGTTCCTGTGGATTTGCCTTTCTGGGGCATCTCATGTCAATGGAATCATACAATGTGTGTGAGCTTTTGTGCCTGGCTTCGTTGCCTTAGCATAATGTTTTTGAGGCTCATCTACACTGTGGCATGTATCAGCACATCATTCATTTTTATGGCTGAATGGTGTTCTCTTACCTGTACACCACATTTTGTTGATCCATTACTGAGCTGATGGCCATTCGGGTTGTTTCCACCTTTTGGTGATTGTGAATAATGCCGCTATGAACATGTGTGTTCAAGTATTTGTTTGAGTTTCTGTTTCCAGTTCTTTGCGGGTATATATACCCAGGAGTGGCATTGCTGGCTTATATGGAAATTCTATGTCCCCTTCCCCCACCTTTTTAAAACTGTGCCCCATTGGGTCATTTATGTACCTCTGTAGTGCACCTAGGCCCAGCTGAAAGCTTTCAGATGATCTCTTATAAGGGGCTGGCTAATTTCTTAACAAAGGCAAATCTTTCTCCACGTATCTCTTGGGAGAGTGTGAGGAGGTGAGGTTTTACCTTCTCAACTGCATTTGAATCACTTATTAATGCAATAGCACGGAGTAGTACAGCCGAGTATCTGGAAGTCACCTACAAGGTTGTCACCGTGCAGAGGACCCTGAATATATACAGGATTTTGATTTGCAGGGAGCTCAGGTGGGGTGCATAGCATAGGGGACTGGGCAGGGAGGTCTGGCTGGCCTACCCCAGCTACCTGCTGCAAGAGGGGCCCTAGGAAGCCTGGGGGGCAGACAGAACACTGGGTGTCTGGGGGGTCAGGGTACCCAGAGCCAAGGGGTGAATGGACAGATGTCACAAATATACTTGACATTTCCACTTGTCGGGATGGAGTTCACAGGGTCGGAGATGGAGTAGCTGCAGCACTATTTCTAGAGCACCCAGAGAGTCTACCTGCCGGGGAATCCTACCACTCACCTCTTCCTGGGCCCCTGTGCATCAGAGACAGCAACTTGCTTCTAGAGATTCCCACATGCCAATCAAAACCAACTGACACCAATCTCTTCTTCTGAGGTCCTGCTGCCACCTTCACTCTGCCCCAAACCCTGCATCACCCTGTGGGAAGTGATTTGACCACTGGACATCTCCGTGAAATGTATCTGTGAACTGCTCATGCCCCAGCGATTTCCTCCCATTGCCAGCTGGAGTCCCGTTAAACTCAGGGAGCCGCTGGGGGACACTCAGGGGACAGCTGATGCATACTGCCTGGAAAGGAGCCTCAGAGGAGGCA
>NW_007731457.1:19008-54137 GCF_000696425.1 Galeopterus variegatus | reverse complement strand
AAGTTCTCCAGGAGGTATGTGGCCTTGGAGATGACGCTCAGCCTCACAGAGCCTCATTGCTACTCCTGTAGAATTGGGATCATTGCACCTACTTGGCAAAGATTCCAGAAGACCAACAATAGAACCTACAGAGCCTGCAGCTAGTGTTGGCTTCACCAGCTTAGTTAAAGGCAGCTGCTGCTGGTGTTGGGTTGGCCCCATCATTATTAGCATTACGGACCTTCCCCTTCCATGCCTCGTTCTCACAGGAGTCTCTTTGTCCTGCTCCTTACCATTTCTGAATTTTCAGCAGTGGTTTTCAAGCTGGGTCTCACAGACCTTAAAGTTTGCATGGTGGGGGAGAGGAACAAAGCTTTGCTCTCATCTGCTTTAAATCTTGTGTTCCTACCCAAAGATTCATTTGAAGAAAAGAGTTCACCTGCCTGATTAATGTGGAAAGTATCTGTTCCAGAAGCCTCTTGAGAGTCTGATTATCCCTTTAGCAAGGCTTGCTATGTCTGGCCATAGGCAACAGGATGGATGCTTGGCCAGGTAACATAAGCATGTTCTCCCTTTAATGGCAAGTGGCAGAGGGATGGACCAAATGACCTATCATGATTCCATGTCACTTTAATTTAAATCTTTTTACTCAAGTTAAGCCCATGTAGTAGGGGAATCTGCTGGTAGTCAGTCTCTTTTCAATCGCCCCTTATAAATAAACTTGAATGCATGCCCTGATTCCTGCCTGTAGGGCACACACTGAGGCTAGTATCTCACTGGGCCACAGCTGGGTATTCACAGCAGTAGGTGGGGAAAGAAATGAAAAGGGGCTGGTCCTGGGACTCCATTTCCTCACTGGACAGAAGCACCCAGGTGCAGATGCTAAGAGGAGTTCTGTTTGTTGGGCAGATCGGGGTGTGCAGGGAAGGGCCCCAGGCAGTGGGTGGTGCAGCTGCTTGTATCTTTAAGAATCAGCCAAGAGTAATGCAGGGTCCCGGAGGCAGGTGGAGCATGACAGTGGTGGGTTCAGGATCAGGCACTACCTGAAAGTGCAGAGAGACCTCAGTCAGCTTCTGGAAGGGCTGTCACCATGTAGCAGGATTCCAAATGCTGGACAATGGTTTAGGAGCTGGGACAGGAGACAAAAAGCAGGAAAGACGAGGCTCCAATCCCAGGGAAACTCAGCATCATGCTGGAATCATGCCAGCCACACAGCTGGTTGCAGGGACTTGTTCAAGCTTAGGAAAAAGGCAAATGTCTGCAGAACAGCAAAGAGGAGATACTGAGTCACAAATTATTGGACGAGCAATCCCTAAGCCCATCTTGTGTGAAGTCAGGGTCCTAGGGTTGGGACTGAGCCTGTAGGTGGGGGTCAAGGGTCTAGCCGTAGACAGATCTGATGCAGAGGTTGGAAATCTGGCTGTTTTGAAATCAGAAAATTTCCCTGTGTTCCTAAGTCATCCCCTCATCCTAGCTGAGCACCTTGCACCTTAAGTGTGTTGCCTGGGAAACCGTGCAAAAAGTAGGAGGGGCCTGGGCCATTATGAAAACTGACCTTTGCGTTGTTCCTGAGATTAATCCTCTCGGGGCTCACTGCATTTGGAATGAAGTTCAAGTTCATTCTCCCCTCACTCCTTAGACTCCAGCCACACAGGACTTCTTCAAGTTTATGGGCCTTCGTTCTTGCTCTTTCCTCTGCACGGAAAGTTCTTTTTCCCCCAATGCTCACTCTCTAAACTACCCCTCCCCTGTTATTCTTCAGACCAGTTTCAACTTCACCTCTTCGAAGAGTGTGTCTCTAACCCCCTTTCCTGAGTGAGATCCTCCCCTGAAATTCTCCAGCAGCTCCCCAAGGTCGTGCCCTTTAGCATCGGGTCACAATTCAATGTGTGGAGGTGTCTGTGTGATCACTTTTTCACTTGCTTACCTGTCTGCTCTCAAATGTCATGAGAACCTGGGCCCTGTCTGTCTCACTCACTCCTGTGTCACCAGCACCCAAGAAGTGCTCGGTGAATTTTTGTTAACTAAATGAAGAAATATCTATTCGGTGGAGTTCGATAGACAATCATTTTCCCTCTTGGCCCCATCTCTGTTCTGTGTGTGGCCCATTCAGAATTGGCCTAGCTGGAATCAGAGGCAGCTGAAAGGTCTGTAGGATGATAGCCGTGTAGCACGTGAGCTTCATGTGTCATCAGAGCCCCCTGGGGCCTGAGACAAGCTCATCTGCCCAGACATGCTGACAATGTCAAGACATGGGGGGCCCCATCTGAGTACCCACAAACTGCAGAAGCAGAATGCTTTCTCTCCTGTCTGCTCTCTCTGGGGAAGCTCGCCTTTCCCCTTCCCCAGCTCTCTGATGACACCATAGTCCCCTTCTGCAAACAGTGGAAAAAGAGCCTTGGTCAAGGACCACCGCTGTAATTTGAGGCAGGAGGGAGATCACCGAAGTCACAATTATGTGTGCCATGAAAGACCTCCTACCAAGTTGACCCCTCTGTGTCTAGGTAAAGTTAAGAGTTTGGGGACAGCATTAGAGTTTCAGTCCCTTGATCTTGAAATTCCCCTGAGACTTACAGTGGCTTTCTAGGGTCTAGAGGAAAACACTATGAGTCATTCTTGGTCATTGCTGTTAGCACAGGCTGGGCCTGCCCCAACCCAGGACAGTGGCTTTGTCAGCTTCCCTGGTCAGTGAGAAAGGTCTTCTGTCCTGGCTTGTTGGCGCGTTAGTGTTTGCCGCTCGTTTTTATAATGTGATACTTAGCTTGTAAATTGTCTGCCTGTCCCACTAGCCTGGGCAAAGCCTCCAGGCCACAAGCTGGACATTTGCACCAGTGACTTTACCATGACGTGGTGCCATAAATGTACCACTGACCTCCAGCACAGTGAGCCCGATGCTTCCCAGGCAGGAGACAGGGACCCAGTCTCTGACCAGGAGCTGTCGAGGGAGCCCCAACCCACTTTTGGAGGTGGCTTACAGATAATCACAAGCTGTTAACAGACCCGGGGAAATAACCCTGTGGTTCCCTGGGGACCAAAATGTGAACAGAAAATCTCTCCTGTGAGTCACTGCAAATAGTTACCCTTGAAAGTTTCATTGCAAAATCTTCTAAGCACTTGGATGGTATTACCCTGGGACTTAAAGGGCCCCTCTGTAATAACCCTGTGGTTCCCTGGGGACCAAAATGTGAACAGAAAATCTCTCCTGTGAGTCACTGAAAATAGTTACCCTTGAAAGTTTCATTGCAAAATCTTCTAAGCACTTGGATGGTATTACCCTGGGACTTAAAGGGCCCCTCTGCCAGCAGGGGTCACATGGGTAATGTTGAAAAGGGTCAGGCAGGATGATTCCCCACATTCAAAAGCAGACTGGGAAGAGCCTTGAGCTGCCAGAACCCTAAGGGGAATCCTGGGGCTTCATCTTTGCTGGGCTCTCTCGGGGGACCTGTCCTCTAGCAGCTCATCTGACTTTCAGCCGTACTTTGATTTCTTGGCTCTGCCTTTAGCTAAATGGGGTTTCCTACCAGATCAACCCTTTGTGTCTCAGCTTTTGTAGGATCTCCCTTTGTAGGAGCTTTTATGGGTCGAATGGTGGCGATGGAATCCCCTACTGACCTCACCACTATCAAAATCAGCCTCAAGGAAATGGAGCAGCAAGCCATGACATTGGCTATGTTTCTTCTTTCTTCCACGGGGTTGTGTAGTTTTTCGATCCATCTGTCCATCCTTCCTTTCATTGGGAGTCTATTGAGAACCAGCTACATGGAAAAGAGGGGGTCTAGGCCAGCCCGTGGCTCACTCAGTAGAGTGCGGTGCTGATAACACCAAGGCCACGGGTTCGGATCCTATATAGGGATGGCCAGTTTGCTCACTGGGTGAGCCTGGTGCTGACAACACCAAGCCAAGGGCTGAGATCCCCTTACCGGTCATCTTTAAAAAAAAAAAAAAAAAGAGGGGGTCTTTTGCCAACAGAGGCTTGTGGCAAATTAGAACGTAGGGGCACCCAGAAGATTGTGCGTGAAGCAGAACCTTCCTCAGAAGCCACTGAGAACCTGGCCGCATGACAGGTGTTCAGCTGGAGGGTCTTCAGTCACAGCTGCCTGCACTGCCCTTTCTAGAGAACAGGCATAGGAGATGCTTGTTTTAGAGACGCTGTGGGCAACAGGTCTTCTCACAGACACCGGTGTGCTATGGAGGACGAGAGAGAGGGGCAGGTGCACAGTTCTCATTTTGTTTTGTTGCCATTTGTGTTTGTTTCTTTTTTTTTTTTTTTTCCTTTTTGTCTTTTTTCGTGTCCGGCAACGGATCGCAACCCTCAGTGTCGCGCCCGTACCGGACCGGGACCGGCAACGGGATCGCAACCCTTGGTGTTGCTCCCGCACCTCGCTCAGCCAGTGAGCAGGAACCGGTCTGTATGTGGGATCCGAACCCTTGGCAGGAGCGCCGCCACGCTCCCAAGCGGTGCACTGTAGCAGTGCGCCACCGGGCCGGCCCCATGTGTGTTTGTTTCTTTTTAAATAAATGGGTGATATAGGTCTGGGGTTATTCGGATTGGAGAAGATTTCAAATTTACCCTGCACTTGAGATTGACTCATAAGTCAAGCAGTTATATAAATAATACAGCTGATAAGAAGATAGCAGAGGCTCCATTTGAAAAAAAAAAAAGCTCCCTTTAGGGTGGAGATCTGAGTGGGCTATAACCATGGTTTGGGGCAGTTGTCTGGAAATGAAGTCTCCCTCAGAAACCATGGGGACTCTTCGCTAAAAGAGACCATGAAAAACATTTTGGGGGTTGGTAAGTTTCTCATAGTCCAACTGGGAAGTTCAAAATCGCCTTGTAAAGCCTGACTTGTCAGCACTGGGCTCTGCTATTGACTGACTCACTCACTAGTTGTTTCAGCGCATGACAGTGTCAGCAGGGAAATAAATGGTTCTTTCTCACTCATGGCTACACGTCCACAGCTATGACATGGGGAACAGAGGAGCAGAAGGGATGAGGAGAAATGGGATTATGGCTTCTCTCCTTCCCCTGGCCACCCTCATCTGGTCTCTGTCACTTGGACTAACGTCCACCACTGGCCGCTCCTCTGCCCTCCGACCCTTCATCTGCACCAGCCATAGAGACACATACAAGTGCAGTTCTAATCACATGGCTCCTCACTTGCTGGCCTCAACTGTCCCTAAGACAAGCACCAACCCCTTAACATGTGACTCGGCAATTTCACTTCTCAGCGTAGACCCGATGTAATTGAAAAACAGGTGCTCAAACAAAAACTTGTATAGGAATGTCCGTAACAGCACTATTCACAGTAGCCAGAAGGTAG
Organism: Galeopterus variegatus; assembly: GCF_000696425.1. Lineage (NCBI taxonomy): Eukaryota > Metazoa > Chordata > Mammalia > Dermoptera > Cynocephalidae > Galeopterus > Galeopterus variegatus. Next base: position 48,837 of record NW_007731457.1, on the reverse strand, counting down.
AAACAACCCAAACATGCATCAGTGAATGAATGGATAAACGAAACGTGGTCTATCCACACAAAGGAATATTATTCAGCCATAAACAGGAACGGAGCCCTGCCACACGGTACAATCTGGCTGAACCTTGAAGACATTATGCGAAGTGGGAGCGGCCAGGCACGAAAGACCACATGCTGTGTGGTTCATTGATATGCTACCCAGAGTGGGCGAATCCATAGAGACAGAGGCAGATTGGTGGCCAGGGGTGGAGGCAGTGGGGACTGGGGAGTGACTGGGGATGAGAACGTTCTGGAACTAGACTGTGGTAATCCTGATCAACACCTCCTGCCACTTGCGGCAACGGGGGCTCTGCACGCGGTGGCCCCCTGGCCTCGTGTGGTCCTCATCTCCTTACCTGGCCAGCTTCCTTCAGGAACCCTTGAAGAACCCAAGGGCGGGTGTGACTGTCCCTCTTCTCTGTGTCTGTACCTCCTAGACCCTGAGCAGCCAGAGGATTCAAGCACTGTGCTTTGTTGAGAGAGAACAGGAACTCTGGAATTATTTGTGAATTCATGAGTCCCTCAGTTGCTTCATTATGTTGACACCAAGGGCACAGGTATCGTTCTCCTTGGAGTTTCAAAGCCGGAGGAACGTTCCTCCAATTTCTACGTTTCTGTCTCATGCACATGTCCATAGAACGCTCCTGTTCTCTTCTCACTGTTCACAGGGAAGGCATTTTCCCATAGGGAAAAAAAAAAACGTTATAAATGGTGATTCAGTTCCTAAACTCCCCCACAAGCTTTACGTAACCCATAAGTTACTTACATACTTATAAACTACTCATGAGTGAGTTAAATGGGCTTTTGTGGGCTGAACAGGCACCCAACCTGCCTTTTATAACAGAGCTTTATAGGAAGATTCACTGTGAGCTCAAAAAAGTTATAAATGCTTTGTATTCCCAAAATGCCACTGAAATGTGAACTTTCTGCTTCTGATTATGGGATGTTAGTTCACGAATACGTTTGATCCTCTTCTGAGATCCCTAAAGGGAGGAAGAGCTCCTATCAGGTGAAGCTTGGGATTCAGGTTAAGAGGAGAGCACTGTGGGGCTTGATGGGCTTGTAGGTGACTATGTTGCTCCCACGATGGCCTTGAGTAGAGGGGAACGGCCCTCTGCAGACCTCCTTCCCTGCCTCGCTTCTCAGAGCACTGTGGGGCTTGATGGGCTTGTAGGTGACTATGTTGCTCCCACGATGGCCTTGAGTGGAGGGGAACGGCCCTCTGCAGACCTCCTTCTCTGCCTCGCTTCTTCACACATTGCAGTTCCTGGCCCCGTGCTATGCTAGGTCTAGTGATTCCCCAGGGAGGACAGCTATGGAACTACTCAGAAGTTGGGGGGAGTCTTCCTAGCTTTATTTTCCCCAAATTGGAAGTCTCCACCGATGCTGTACCTGCTGGGGTGGGGCGTTACCAAGCCCTCCAGGCGATTCCAATGCACACTGCAGGCTAAAATGCACTGCTCTTTATAAACTGAGCTCATAAGGCTTCCTTTGCCCAGATGGTGAAAACAAGCCATTTAAAGCTAGCCCTGCCACTTCTGGTTTTATATTTGCTCGGCTCAGGCTATAAACGCAGTCAGTTTGAGACTCCCACTCCCTCTTTTCTTCTTCTAGGTTCTCAGACTTCCCCATTTCCTGACCCGAGGGGAGTAGCATCTGGTGGGATGATGTTCTTGCTCCTTGCAGTGTCCACGGTGATGTGGCGGGGCCCACCTGGTGTTGGGCGTTGTCTCATGTGTGCCTCTGTCACTGGGCCCTGTGCTTCCACTATGACCTCTGGCCCTGGGTTTGATGTACTGAGCTTCTTTGAGCCCTCTCAGTCCTTAGCTCCCCCAATTCCACCCCGTTAGGGTCAGGAACCCTGGCTGCCCTTCACCCACAACCCTAGGATATGATGGTTCTGTGAGAGGCTTTGCTTAGATCCAGCCAACCTCAGCCAACTGACACCAACCTCAGCCACTGCTGCTACTCCTTGTGCTGGGCGTCTGGTGATTCACTGTAAGGACTCACAGGGTGCAGCCTATAGTGACACTCAAGGCTGTGATTTATTACGATGAAAAGATACAAAGCAGAATCAGCAAGTAGAAAAAGGTACACAGGACAAAGTCTGGAGGACCCCAGGCACAAGCTTTCAGGAGTCCTCTCCTCATGGAGTCTCACGGGATGCACTTCGTTCCTCCAGCAATGCGCTGTGATGGCACATGGGAAGTATTGTCTAACAGGGAAGCTCATCAGAGACCCAGCCTGAAGTTTTTTTTTTTTCCCTTTTTTGTCTTTTTTTCTTCGTGTCCGGCAACGGACCGCAACCCTCAGTGTTGCGCCCGTACCGGACCGGGACCGGCANTATGTGGGATCCGAACCCTCGGCGGGAGTGCCACCACGCTCCCAAGCGGTACACTGTAGCAGTGCGCCACCGGGCTGGCCCCCCAGCCTGAAGTTTTTATTGGAGGGCTGGTCGCATAGGCACCCTTTGCCTAGCCTGTACCAAAATTCTAGACTCCTGGAAGGAAAGTGGGCATTCAGCATTGAGCATTACCTGCACAAACCGTTTGGGCACAGTGAGCCGCTCTTATCATTTAGGAATGTTTTACATCAGTGTAGGGAACTGTTTGCCATTCAAGTTCCCAGACACCGCCCAGGGGCCAACCTTGCAAGCAGGACTTTCTAAGGATGGCAGTCTCAGGCCTGCTGTGTTCACTGTTTTCTGCACACTGCAGCTGATCATGATGTTGGTGATAAGAAGACTAGCAGTTTTTATTGAGCACTTACTACATGCCAGTCTCTATTTGCAGGATTTTCAGTACGCCATCTAATTTCATCTGCCTCCCATGCACCATATTAAATGTTATGATCATCCAGGCTCCAGACCACCTTTGCCTTGGGAACCATCTCACCCCATCTGCTCCCCAACCCCAAAGAAAATTATCTGAATTTTCTATTGAAGGCACCCATCTGGGATTTTTGCTTCAGAGAGTGACAAGGGGCCTCGGACTCTCCCTGGAACTACCTACCAGTGTCTAAGTTTCCAGCACACCCATGCCAACCCTGTATTTTGCTTTCAACACATTTACTTTTACGGTTACTTTATGTTTCAAGCAAATAATGCGGTGGTTCTTCTAATTATCATAGTGTTATCATTTTATTTAAAAACACTTTTGAAGAAAAGAAATTGGGTTGATTTCACATAAGAGAGCGAGAGTGTGGGCGTGGCCAACACCGTGGAAGTTGAAGGTGAGAAAGTGGGGCTGGGAGACCTGCCTTCAGGACTTTGGCTGGACAGGATTCCCCGAGGAGACAGGTGCATCTGGCTCGGAGGAGTCGCCCACTGACAGCACACACAGAGCGAGGGCTGGAGCCCCGAGTTCTCTGACAGTTTGTCAGGACTCTTAGGGATGTGCTCAGCCTGTTGACAGTGAAGGTCTTTCCAGAGTGTCTTGTCATATGGAAGCCAGGAAGGCAAAGCAGTGAGGTTTGGTGATTGGGTGTGTTTACTGTAGCTATGGAAGAGGACACAGTGGCCCATTGACAACTGGGTCTTTTTTTGCATATATGGAAGGGGGAGGGGGATTGTTTGAGAGAGAGAGAGAGAGAGAGTTTTAGATACACACACACACACACACACACCCCTTCTTTTTCTACTAGACCATTTGACACTTCAGGATCCTTCACTCCTATGTATACTTCAGCTACATCTTTTAAGAATGAGCACATTTTGGGCCGGCCTGTGGCTCACTTGGGAGAGTGCGGTGCTGATAACACCAAGTCCACGGGTTCGGATCCCGTATAGGGATGGCCAGTTTGCTCACTGGCTGAGCATGGTGCTGACAACACCAAGTCAAGGGTTAAGATCCCCTTACCGGTCATCTTTAAAAAAAAAAAAAAAAGAATGAGCACATTTTGATAGAAAAGTAAGGGAAAGACATGAACATACAATTCCACCCCCCCAAAAGATATAAAAATGATCCTCATCATATGAGAAAAATGTTGAAACTCTCATTAGAAAAATAACCCTGAGACACTGTTTCTGCCCTATCAGATGGCCAAAATGTAAAAATGTGACAATGTACTCTGTGATGAGGCTGTGGAGAAACCAGCTCTCTCCTATGTTGCTGGTGGGAATGCAAATTGGTGCAACCCTGGAGGGAAATTTGGCAACATCTAATAAAAGTACACGCACATTTCCCTTTTGATTCAGCAATCCTACTCCTAGGAATCTACCCTAAAGGTCTACCTCTGAGAATATAAAAATACACATATGCACAAAGTCATTCATTGCAATGTTGTTTGTAATTGCAGAATATTGAAAGCAGCCTGCATGCCCATACCTGCAGAGGGGGGAGGGAACAAGTGGGGGGTGGGGCACAGGGGTAAGGAGGAAGTGACTCTTGTCTGTGCACATCTTCCTCCTTGTATAACTCTGACCTTAGTTATAGGAGTGTTTCACATACCCTAAAATCAATACCTAACTTGAAATCAACCAAAATGGGGGGGAACCCAAAATAGAATACAAACAGTAACAAAGTTAACTGTATCACAAATGCATTACATAATCACACCAGTAACTTTGGAAAACAGTCTTTTGACTGGATAACAAAAGGCTAAAGGCAAAAAACTATGTGCAGATTAATCCATTAACTACCCTAGCCCGATTATTATACAACATATGCATGTGTCAAAACATCATATTGTACCCTATAAGTATATATAATTATAATGTGTCAATTAAATTTTTTTAAAAGATAAAAAAAAAAGAAAAAGAACTGTGTGCAAACACTGTGCTCTAGCTAGCAAATCTGTTTGATGTGTAAACTATTTGAACAGATTAGATATACTGTAGATAATGACAGTCAGGTTTCTCCATATTGGAGAAAGAAGATACTTAATAAGGAAAGAGGGAAGTCTAGAACAGGAGTCCCTAAACTTTTTTTAAGGGCCAGATTGTAAAGATTTCCAGCTTTGCCGGCCATATGGTCTTTGTCCACTCAACTCTGCCGTCGACAGGATGTAAGCAAATAGGCGTGACTGTGTCCAATAAAACTTTATTTACAGAATCAGGCAATGGGCCAGATTTTGTCTGCAGGCCACAGTTTTTTGACTTCTGGCCTAGAATAACTCTTGTGGTGTTGTATTGGAATCAGAGGAATCTATGTGAAATCATGATTTTGTTTGTTTTTAGTCAATATATAGTATATATTGTGAAATAATCACCACCATCAAGTTAGTTAACACGCCGTCACCTCACATAATTACCATTTGTGTGCGTGTGTGGTGAGGACATGTAAGATCTGCTCTCTTAGCAAATTTCAAGTAAACAATACGTACTGTGTACCATGTTCCCCATGCTGTGCATGAGATCCCTAGAACTTATTCATCTTATAACTGAACCTTTGTACCCTTTGACGATCTCATTTCCCCCACCCCCAGCCCCTGGCAACTACCATCTATTCTACTCTCTGTTTCAATGAATTTGGCTTTTTTAGATTTCACATATAAGTGAGATCATACAGTATTTGTCTTATGGTTTTTTCACACTGTGCGGGGGGAGAGGGGAGGTCACACTGGCAAGAGCTGCAGAGATAACAATATTTAATTGGCTTCCTCCCACCTGGAAGTCTGGGATTTGGCACCTTGGGAAGGCCTCCAGGGACATCCATTGGAGCCAGTTAAGCCCAGCATATAGTAATAGCCAGCATATAGTAATAGCCAAGGAATTCTTTTGCCATACAGTTACTGATTTGGTCAAGAGAGAAAAGGCCACAAGACACATGTCAGAAGCCAGCAATTCATTTGAAAATACCAGTAATCTCTTTTTCTTTTAAAGAGTCTTAAACAGCATTAATATTGATAGCAAACAGATCTTTCATAATGTCTGTGCTAGGTCCCAATCTATAGTGGAAAATTGGCATAGATGACTTCATGTGTGAACTATTATTAATAATCACAGGCTACCCCTCTTAAACCAAGATTCCCGCAAGACCCACCCCCACTCTGCTCTATTTCTGTAGGAGTGGGGGGTGCGGTGTGGACACACGGGTGAAGCCCTTGAGCTCTGGCATCAGGAGACCTGAGCTGGAGTTTCTGCTGTGCTACTTATGGGCTGGTGAACTTAACCCTCTGTAAGCCTCAGTTTCTTCATCTATAAAATGGGTCGATAACATTTTCTGCCTGGGGTGATTACCAGAGAAAAATGCAACAGTGCCTGAACAGTGCTTCACATTGGGCCTGGCACAGGGCAGGGGCTTTGTTAGAGGTGCTGGTGCTCCTGCTGTGGCTGCTGTTCACCGGTGTCTCTGTGATTAGCAGCAGGCATTTCTGGAAGAACTGGCTCTGATTGAGATGGCTGCTTTGCCCACTGTCTTAATGTCACTTGTGGCATGTGCAAAGCAGCAGGTGCCAAACCTCCTAGCTGATGACTGGACCCCCTGACCCCATTGGCATCAGCCTCATGGCCATGCACCCTGCACACACCCTCAGCTGTCCACACTGGGAAGCCAAGAACGCACTGTCATTTTCTGGCAGCAAAGCTCTGAGTCCCTGGCTAGGTAGAAAGCAAGTTCCAAAATACACAGCACATGGAAGGAAAAGGCTTCTCTTTTGCTAGCTTTCTTTCCAACTTCTCGGTCTTCTTTGCATCCCGCCTGCACTCAGAGTCAGCAGCCCATGTGCTTTGGATGCTGATAGGCTTCAGAGTATATAGTGGTGGTCTCACCTTGTAGAGTGGAGATGCTGCTGTTTGAGAGGAGGGTCCAGGGCTGGGTTTCAAGGCCTTTAACATCCTGATCCTGCCTCTTCACCTGTACCCTCCTGACCCCATGGTCTCCACCCACCTTCATTCTCTCCTTGCAAGCATCCCCTGCTGTGCACAGGACACTGACCTAAAGGCTCCCTGTTGCCACTTGAGCTTTCCCATGCTCCAAAGTGTCCCTGCCATCCAGCCTTGACAACACTGCATGCAAAGGTGGGAGTGGGAAGCATCCCACATTTCTGTGTGTGCCTCTCCCCTCCCTGCACTGCTTATGAAGTCCAGTGCCTCTGAAACTCATTTCATTTGCAAAGGAATAACCATTCCTGTTTGTTTTGGGAGCCTAGGCTGGTTGTCAAACAACGAGACCACATTCTGCCAGGCAGCTTTCTCTCCCAGCCACAGAGGGAAAGCAGTCCATTCTAACTGCATGCAAATAGCCAGGGATTTCTCACCAGCGGGAAAGCTCCCATTCCGTTTGCATTAGGCGTGCAGTTCAATCACTCTCCCTGAAGGAAGAGGAGGAGGAGCAGGTGGTGTTCGGCTTTGAACTTGGGCCACATGCCCCAAGGATAAGTGAAGGTGTAGTCTGGTCCAACCAAGGGGGTGGAGGAGAAAAACCTTTCTGTAAGTTGTGCACTGGCCAGGAGCCAGGCAGAGAGCGCAAAGTGACAGAGACTGCAGTCAAAGGCTATTGAGAGTGTATGTTATTCAGCGGCAAAGCATTCAGTCTCTAAGATCATGCCCAGAGGATTGTTTTGCGGGTGGAAAAGAAAGGAGCCTTTCAACCTCTCTCATGTGGCTGGTGCTGCAGTTTTGCTGAGCAGCCGTTTTGGAGTTTCCTCTTGGAGAGATTGGTTCATGCTGTCCACATGTGCACAATGAGATGGTTTTGTTTTGGGGCTTTCCAGATGTGCACGGACAGGAAAACGAGCTTTGGCAAAGGCGAAGGCCTGTCTCTGCAGCACGTGGAATCTCGAGAACCCACAATGCCGTCCTTGTGTAGGAACCACAAGGCTTAGAATCTGGAAAAGAGCTTACACGTCGCCCCGTGTAACCTCCTTATTTCACAGCTGAAGAGACCAAGGCCCAGAGAGTTGTGACGTGCTCCCCGCTGATTGATCGCCTGCAGCTGGGGCAGGGGGGACATCAGCCCTGCTAGAATCCTCAGGCCTGTATCTGTACGTGGCAGCCTTGTTGCTGTGTGCACCTGGCACTCTTCTATGTGCTTGGGATTCATCGGTGAACAGACAGACAGAAGTTCCTAGCTTGCGCCGATGCCAGGTCAGGCATGGGAGAGGGAACAAAGGACAACCATGAGAAATGAATACATCATAGAGCAGGTTAGAAGGTAATAACTGGTATCAAAAAGAAAAGAGGGTGGAAGGAAAGAAAGAGAAAAAGGAAAAATAGACTAGATTTGAGTTAGTGGGTAAGGGTAGATTTCCTTGAGAAGGTGACTGTATTAGTTCTCTATTGCTGCATAACAAAATATTTCAAAACTTGGTGGCTGAAACCAGTAAACATTATCTCACGTTTTTTGGTGGGCCAGGAATTCAAGAGTGAATAGAAGAAGAGGTCAGAGAGAACGGAGGGCAGAACTTGACAGGCATTGCAGAACAGGGGGGGACTTGGGCTCTGCCTCTGAGTGAAATGGGGAGCCACAGCAGTGTCTTGAGCAGAGGAGCAGCACAGAGAGAGCAGATGTGCAAAGGAGACCGATTAGGAGGTGGTCACTGTAATCCAGGAAGGACATGACAGAGGCCCCTGCTGGGGTGGAGCAGTGGAGGAGGAGGGAAGCAGCTGGATTCTGGACAGATCGTGAAGGTAGATCCCTCAGGACTCCCTGCTGGATTGTGTGTGAGGTGTGTAAGGTTTATGATCTTCTCTTCCCTGAAGCTGCTACTGGCCACTTTTCCTCCCCGCCTTCTGTGGGGCCCTTTGTGGGCCTTGGTTACTAAATCTAAAAAAATGGAAAATGATCTTATAAGTCCTGAGTGAAAGAAATGATAAATGTTTATAAAGGTACTTAAAGCTCCTTAGAAGAAAGCACCAGAATGCTGGAAACACTTTTAGTGGTTTGCAATGGTATTTTGAGTGCTGAGGAACTAAGTGTTTCTGTTGTAACCCCACCCCTCAAATGTTGATCCTGCAGATGGAGAGACCAAAGCACTCAGTGCGTAAGATACTGGAGTGAGGGGAGGTGGGGGTGAACCTAAGTATCCTGAGGGGATACCCATACAGAGGCCCACACCTTTGGCCTCGGGAAGCTGTGCACATGCCAAGCTTGCAGGACATGAGGCTGCAAGGCGCTCATTCCAACCTTCAGATGATGCTGTTCTGGGGTCTTGTACTGCCTCCTAAACTATGTGCATAAAGTTCCAAAACAGGCACCACTAAGCCGTGTGGTTAGAAGTGAGGACGGTGGGTCCCCTTGGGAGGAGAGCAGTGGGGAGCAGGAGCCCAGAGTTAGGGTCCTGGGGTGCTGGTAACATTCTGTTTCTTGATCTGGGTGTGGGTTTCATGGGTTTGTCCAGTTTTTGAAAATCTGTCAGGCAGAACACTTGTATATGTGCTCTTTTCTGCACGTATATTCAAGTGCAATAAAACATCTTTTCAAAAAGCAATGAGAAGTTATTCTTTTCCCAAGAATATGATTCCCACCCAAGAACTGCAACCCTCCCTTTAGAGATTCACTAGTTTCTGCTCAAATGCATTGCTTTTAAAATTCCAACTACCTTAAGGAGAATTAACAAATAACTGTTAATGGCCATTGGCCCCTCCTATCATTTAGCAGATAAAAAGGCCTATGTTGGGGCTGGCTGCTTTGCTCACTCGGTAGAGTGTGGTCCTGATAACACTACGGTCAAGGTTTCAGGTCCTCATACTGGCCAGCATACCACCCCCCTCCCCCCAAAAAGAAGGCCTAGCTTAGTTTTGCCTGTTTCGAGACTTTATGTACATAAAACTGTACAGCATTTACTATTTTTTGTCTAGTTTTTTTCACTCAAAATTTTGTCTGTGCGATGTCTCCAAACTGCTGCAGGCAGGTGCAGAGGTTTCCCTCTCGATGCTGCGTGGTATCCCACCGTGTGAATGGAACACAGTTTATTTACTCATTCTGTTGTGGATGGGCGTCTGCGTGGTGTCCAGGCTGGGGCTATTATTCATAGCATTGCTATGAATAATAACACTCCTACTACGTGTCTTTGGACAAATACATGGGCACATTCACATCCGGCCAATGCACAGGATTTCTCTGCTGAGAATCTTAGCATGTGAAGGTCCCCAGGGCATCCCTCTGGGAGTCAGAGATCACGAAGACATCTGGGAGCCTTCTGTACACTTCTGCAAAGAGAGGTGCACAGAGGTGGCCTGAATCACCCTCAGCCACCACCCTGCCTGGTGGCTTGACTTCCTGGGGCTCTTTTCTGCCTTCTTTGGGAAGGGTGGCAGACTTGAAGAGAATGAATGGGTCATCTCATTTTTCCAGCCTGTGCCAATAAGCCTCCCAGAACTGCACCAAGCAGGTGGGGGAAGATCCCTTGCGTGCTAAGCCAGCTCCACTGAGCAGGTAGGGCCGGGCAGCCCTGCGGGCAGCACCCAGCCCCTTCCCACCTGTAGGCTCATCAGACACCTCGACAGGCCGCCCGAGTGGGAAGCTGGTGATGTCATCACCAGGCCTGAACAATCAGGCCTTTCACGGCGGGACGATAACAATCAAAACAGTCTGTAAGGGCCTGCCACGCAAGAACACACACGCTCATCACACATGGGAGGATCTGAAAGCTGGGGTGAAGCCGGCCTTGTCAGGAATATGCCGTTCTCCCTTCATAATCAGCTGGCCAGAGAATATAGCCTGAAGAGCAAGGCCGAGGGTTGCCAGGAAGCTCCCTTGCCAATTCTCAGAGAAATCCACGACTGTATGCAGCACCTTCCTTGAGGGCACCTTACCTCCAACCTGGAACTAAGCCCCAGACTGAGCAATGATCCGTGGTTGGTGTTCAAGCAGGAGTTTTACACTGCACAACCCTAGGGGGCGCCACAGGCAGAGAACACAAGCAGAAAGGTGCTCCAGAATGGTGCAGCGCTGAGGCTGTAGAGCGCCTACTGTCAGTGGTTCTCAAGTGTTGTTTTTTCATTCAACTCCAGGATCTGTCTTGCCACAACTAAGTTCCACTGAGCCTAGAAATGCTCAGATTAGAGCGCCTACTGTCAGTGGTTCTCAAGTGTTGTTTTTACATTCAACTCCAGGATCTGTCTTGCCACAACTAAGTTCCACTGAGCCTAGAAATGCTCAGATGTGATGCATGAGATCGGATGTTTCCCCCGCTCAGTCTGAGCACTTTCTGTTGTTCAGATACTTGCTGCAGAAGCAAGCTCACCTAAACTGTTGCTTACTCTAGGTCAGTGGGTCTCAACCAGGGGCAATTTTGCCCCCCAGGGGAACATTTGGCCATGTCTGGAGACATTTTGATTGTCACAGCTGTCACTACCTCTATCTAGTGGGTCGAGGCCAGGGATGCTGCTGAGCATCCTGCAATGCACAGAACAGGCCCCCACAACAAAGAATTCACCGGTTACAATGTCAGCTTGGCGAGGCTGAGAAACCCTGCTGCGGATAAGATGTCCCAACTCCATTAGACCCTGGAGGTCTCTGGTTAACACCCTCCCCCCCCATCCAGCCTGCTCTTCTGTTGACCAGAGTAGGCCAGAATCTCAGCCCACTAGCTATGGACATAAGGCTGCACCTGCTCCGCCAGGCGGGTTTGAGCTCAGGAAACCGTCTCTCCCCGTGATGCTTTGATGGATCTGCAGGAGGCCCAGAGGACCGAAGCCTAGGCAGTAGCTGTTAAGAGGTCCCACTCTGGCACCTCCCAGCTGGGTAACCCTGGTGACCCGTCACTTAACTCCTTGTGCCTTAACTCTTTGTTTGTGCATCAGTTTCCCCATCTGTAAAATATGAATAACAGTGTCAGGAAACACTCATGAGGTGGTTGAGGGGACAAAGCGTGTTGCCACATGCAAAATACTTACCACCACGCCCGGCACTTAGTAACACTCAATAAAAGGCAGTGATGATTAGCATCATTTTTATTCTAGCCAGAGGACCTCAGGCTCCCTTTGATGGGCGTGGTAACGAAAGAAAAGCTGGTTTCGGCCACAGGTTGTTGCAACGGGGTCTACAGTGCCTGGTGGCACAGCTCCTGTCACGTGCTCTGTGCTGCTGTGGACACTCACAGGAAGCTTTCACCAGGCTCAGGGCTTGAAACATCCTAAAATCAAAGGTTCGAATGGAGATGGCCGATAAATGAATTTCAAGCGAACTTCCCTGAGTGACTCACTGCAGACAGGGGTCTGCCTCCCAAAGACGAGGTGGGGGACCGCTGGGATGGAACCCTGTACTTTTGGCTTTGGAAAACCCCCTGAAGTAGGACTGGGGTGTTTACTGCTCAGATTTCCCCTAAAAAGCCAAGAGACTCGGCTGGGTGTGTTAGACATCCAGTCTAAGAGAGATGGGCTTTGGCCCCAGCGCGGTTTTTTTTGTTGTTTTGTTTTGTTTTGGTTTTTTGTATGTGTGTTGGCTTTGACTTGGGGAAGGAGAGAGGAAGGAATATGTGGGTCGGCGTGCCATGCCATCTCACATCTTTGCTGATTCCATGCCTTCTTCTGCTTAAGATGCGTTTCTCCATCTCTATCCACTGAAATTGTCCCCCCCACCTTCAAAGTCCATCTTGAATGTCACTTTCTCCATGCAGTTTCCTGGATCATCTTTCTCTGCCAGAATCATTGTCCCCCTATGCTCTGTGCTTCTCTTATGGCCATGCACCAGTTCTGAGCTGTGCTGAAGCTAGTCACTGGCAGGTGTTCTGCACTCTCTGATTGTAAGCTGTCTGGAGATAGGGGCCCTTCCTCACGTCTTTCTTTGCATGTGGCATGAGCTCTTGCACATGGCCAGGACTTAGTGCCTGAAGGGGCTCCTAGCCGGCCCAGTCACTATCTCAGGGCCTGGTTCTGACCCAGAGGTCACAGAATTGAGAAGGCTGAGGGACACTCGTTGGAGACAACATTGGTGTGAGGCTGGGAGGCCACCAGGCTATAGAGGATTGGAGGCCTGAGTTCCCCCGGGCACTTTTAATGTGGCTACCATTTAAGTAACCTCCATTCTGGGCTCTGAGCTGGGACTGGCACTTCACGGTGATTATTTCCCATCTGCACAAGGGCTTTATCTGTAAAATGGGGAGTTTTATGCCCATTTTACAGATAAAGCAGAAGCTGTGTTTCTTGTGGCTTACACTGGGTCACAGCGGTACACCTGAAGTCCCAACCAGGTGTGTTTGACTCGCCTATGACACATCACAGGCCTTCAAAGGCATTGAACTTGTCTGCACCTACGTTTTGTACCTTAAAATGGAGGAGTTGAGCAAGGTGACCTCCACGGGCCCTTGCAGGTGAGTGTTCTCTGACTTTTAACTGGGAGATTGGGGGAGCTAGGCAAGGAGGAGGATGCAGGAGGTGAGAAGCCCTTCCTATCTAGCAGCCTGGAGGGACCCTGGCCATCTGCCTGTGTGACTCCACCAGGTCAGGGGAGCAGGGAATGAGAGAGGCAAATGGAAAAGCACCCTTGGGCTGTTTGCTCCTGTCCTGGCATCCAGACTGGAGAGGCCCAGCTGACGAATGGGCACCTCTGTCCCACCTGCAACTCCTTGGCACCCTATAGTCCTCGGCCCTTCCAGCTGCTGGGAGTCAATATTTGTGAGCAAGCTCAGCACCTTTCCACCCCCACACAGGTCCCCCACCCTCGGGGGTTTCCAGCTGCCTCCTGGCCCGAAGCAGCCTGAATTGCTCCTTTGTGCAAAGTGTCTGCTGCTGTCCCTGCAGGGAGGCCATCTCGTCTACCCCTGCCACTCCTAGCCAGCACCTGGGGCCTCTCAGGGCTGGGCTGGAGACAGCAGCCCTCAGGACTGACCTGACACCCATGGGGCGGGTGGGGTTGCAGAGACTGGCTCTCCAGAGGGAGGTGTGTCCGGAGGGTCCAGAGGGGTCAGAACTTGCTTTAAGCTGTTGCAAATGTTGGGTAGGCTGACCTTTTACTTTTAAGATACCTGCTCAGCTTCCAGGATTCTGTATACGTGCTCTTTGGCAAATTAAAATTCTCACCCTGGCTCGCCTTTGTCACCTGGGTACTTCTAAAGGTGACCAACTCATCCCAGTTGTTCCAGAACTGTCCCAGGTTTAGCACTGAAAGTCCTGCATCCTGGGAACCCCCTCAGTCCTGAGTGAACCAGTGTGGTTGGGCACCCTAGTTCCCATCGCTAAAGTCACACCGTATTCAGGGACATCTGATGCCTTAATGTGTTAGCCTACGCGCTGCTAGTGAGAGCTCCGAGGTTAGACAGGAGCTTGCCGCTGGCCTCCTCCCTGCAGTCACAAACGTAAAGTGATGTTTCCTTGAATTCTTTCTTGCCATTCTCTCCTCTACCTCCGTTCTTCCTCTGTGTTTAAAAATATATAGATGAGCTTTAAAAGCAAAACCGTTTCCCTAACACCGGACTCTGAGTCCGTGGTTCTCCCGGTCTGCCCCTCCCTGGCAAATTCCGATTCCTAAGGGAAAGGAAAGAAGTCCAGGTGCCCCAAGCCAGCTCCAACGCCCCCCGCAAGGCAGCCCTCCCAGAAAGACCCTTGGCTCGCCTTCCCAGCAGAGGCCTCGTTAGGGCTGCTCTTGATCCTACAGGTGCAACCTGGCCCCCAGGAGTCATCCGCCACCCCTAGGACACCAGGCCCTGTACACCCTCCCTGCCACCTCTTCCCCTGTCCTGCCCTCCCTAGGGATAGCCCTTTCTCTGCCCTTCTCAAAAGGATCCCTTCCCTTGCTGCCCCCAGTCAGGCCCTAGTGACAGGTCACCGTGGGGCTTGGCTTGTCATGGAAAGAACACTGTCAGGGGACAGCCTGTGGTTTCTTTCCTTAAAGAGCCCTTCATTCCCACCTCCCTCTCCCTCCCATTAATTTGCGGTGGTCCAGACTTGTAATGATGTCTTTGTGCTCCTACTGGGGAGGAACAAACCCAGAAGACAGCAGCCGCACTGTCCTCCGAAGGGCACAGGTGTGGGTTCCCTTCCCTTGCTTTTCAACACTGTTTTGTATTTTCATAGCCTGTCCTGGAAAGGAAACCTCTCATTTGGGCTTTCCCTTCCCAAAGCTTAAAGGATGGAGGGGGGGCCCACCGAGCTCCACCTCCCCAGGAATGCACCAGCATGGAGTGTTCATTTAGGCTGGAGCCACAGAGGGGCGCACAGTAGGGCTGCAGGGGGGAGATAGCAAGCCTGGGGCTTCCTCCAAGTCACCACTTTTCCCTCTTCACAGTGTCCCATCCCTGCCAGCCAATCTGGGCCCCCACTGCTTAGAGCTTGCCCTCCAAGGGACCGTCCCTGTCAACCTGAGCCCCTCCCCTTTCTGCCCCTTGGCTCCCAGCTACGTGGCACGCATTCTTCTCCATCACTTTTGTGGATGCATTCTGTCTCACTTTGGTACTCCTGCCCCTTGTTCCCTGGGACTCCCTCCAGGGCTCCCCAAATCAGGTTTTGTATACAGTAAGCACCCAGCCTGCAAGCTCCCTGAAACATTCACTAGTGGCCACTGGTGCCCACAGCTCCCAGCTTGTGCTGGGAACAGGGATAGCTGGGAAGGGGCTCCTGAGATGGAGGTGGGCTCCATCCCCTTTCTTAGGCCAGCAGTTCTCAACGCTGCCACACACTCCTAAAATCTGCAGGTGCAGGGCCCGGCACCACAACAATTCATTAGAATCTCCAAGGTGGGACCAAGGCATTGGCACTTGCTAAAGACCGCTGGTGACTGGGATGAGTAGCCAGGTTCAAGAGCTGTGGATTTGAATGACGGTCTGGAGCTGATGCAAGTGGTGAAGAAGAATGGAGGGTGTACAGGGGACTGAGCTCTTCCCTGGGGTCACCCTGACCTGGTTGACATGTAGCAGATGCACGATGTGCAGCAGGACAAGAGCTGTGGATTTGAATGACGGTCTGGAGCTGATGCAAGTGGTGAAGAAGAATGGAGGGTGTACAGGGGACTGGGCTCTTCCCTGGGGTCACCCTGACCTGGTTGACATGTAGCAGATGCACGATGTGCAGCAGGACACAGGGACGTGGATGGGCCAGTGCCAGGTGTGTGTGTGTGTAGATCCAAATGGAGAGGAGATGTGCGTGAACATAGGAAGCGGAGGCTGTGGTCCCAGCCCTCGCTCAGGAGGGCTCCATGGTCGCCCAGAGAGGCAGCGCCCTGCTGAGAAAGGCCTGGCAGGATCCAGAGGGTGTGGCACCTAGTTGGGCTGGAAGGCCTGTGCTGGAGCTGGGCAGGGCAGAGGGAGCGAGGCTTGCCAGGGATGGAAGAATGGGGTTTCTGTGCTGCTTATCAGGACGGTGGCTCTCGGACAGGATGTGGAGGCTTCTGCAGCCCGCCTGGCAGACGGCTGTAGTCAGTGCCGCGTCATGGCAAGGACTTTGGACGGGGAGCTCCACCTCTGACTCGTTGGTAGCACTGGGCTGGCAGCTCTATGGTTGTGCCTGGGGTGAGTCATGTGCCTGCCAGTGGACAAGGGCCACGAGCCCTGGGCAGATACCCTGTCTTTCCTCATTGGAAAGAAGCCTTGGACTCAGGGCTTTGCAAAAGGTCAAGAAAGCTGGTCATATTCACTCCACCTCTTGGTGGCCGGCCAGGGGACACTGAAGACGGTTGGAGGGAGAGGGCCCCGCTGTGAAGGTCTGTCTGAGAAGGCAGGGCAGGGGCTGATGAAATGTTGGCAAGAATTTACCCTTCAGGATTGTTTCTTCAACAGAAAGATATTTCCAATGCCACATCCCTGCTTCTAGATAGTAGTTCAGGGTCAGCTTAGACATGAACCTGGTAGCAGAAGCCTCTAGAGCAAGTTGTATTTCTGCCCACGGCTGTTTGGAACATGTTCATTAGAGTCCTACAGATTGGGCAGGGCTTGACAGTGTCTTCCAAAGCTGGATCTGGTTCCAAGAAGGAAAAAGAAGCGAGGTGGCCAACCCTGATCCTAACCCAGCTCCCAGAGGCAGGAGCTTGTCACCTTCCCTGGCAGAGTGACAGAAGAGGGGAGCCCAGGGCCTTTGAGTGAGAGGGGACTTTTATCCTGCCCTATGGACTGGCTGGGGAATGGTGGTCAGGGACCCAGAAAAGGAAGAGAAGCAAGATGGCCCAGCAGGACCCACCACCACACACACATACATATTTTAAAAGTGAAGGGATAATATGGCTTTTTCATAAAAATCTCTAGCCACATTTCTTTTTCAACCCCATCCAATTTCTCCTAACCGTATTCTCTCCTGTTAAGCTGGGCTGTCCTGGAGAATGTGGTAGCCGCGTTTGACTCCCTACCCACTACCTCACCTATCAGAGGTGCTTCTGGGAAAGGAGTAAGACTGTCCCCCAGCTGCCTAGGACAAAATCTTAAGGGTCACCCAGAGGCGACCCTCCAGGGCTCGTTATACAAGGATATCACACTCAGAAGCACACCAGCATGGTAAAGTCCAGGCTCCTCAAAGTGCCCCGTATTTCCTTCCAGCAATTCTTGTCTTCTCTGTGCTCAGGGAAATACCCAGTCCCCAGGCATTTACTAGGGCTCAGCAGGGTCTGGAGGGGACAAGAGAAAGGGTGCCAGCCCGGGAGAAGCACAAATCCATGCCTCGTGGGAGTTTCTGTGTGACCTAAGCACACCGACCAGCACACGGGAACACAGCCTCAGAAAGACCTTCACCTTGCACGGTGGCTCTCAGCAATGTCTTATGAGTGATATAAAAATCTCGCGGGGGTATCCACAGGAGAAAATGAATGAGTGCCCATGGGAATTCAAGAACAGATGGGCCCCAAGCAAGACAGCCAAGCCAGATCTATTTGAAGCAGAGCTTTGCAAAGGAGTGAGTTTTGATTCTGGGTGGAAAATATTCTTAGTCAGCCTTGGGAGGAGGACCCATGAGTTCTTAGAAAAGCTCCCACAGCTGGAGAGCCTATGTCCCCCTCCCCCAGCCTAGCAAGAAGCTCAGTCAGTCGTCTTGTGGGTACTGACTGTCCTAAGTCTCATTCTCTGCCACCCCTTCTATCATCAGCTCATGCCGAAATCTCAGCGATAACGCTCACCCCCATCCCGTGGCAAACATTGAGTAGGTTCTCACTGTATATCGGCTCCCCTGTGCTAAGGGCTTTAGAGGGACCATCCCAGGTTATCATCACAGCAACTCTGTGAAGGGGGAGGGGGGGTAGTATCGATCTTCAGGTTTTATAGTTGGGAAAACAGAAGGTAGCATAGCTAATAAAGCATGGGCCCAGATCTGGACATAAGAAGTCTGACTGCAAAGCCCAAACTTTCAACCACCACATGCATGGCCCTGAGGACCTAAGAAGAGCAGTCCTCAACACCCAGGATCTGTAGTTTTATTTTGTCATATCTTTCTGTAGCCACCAAGCTGTTAGGGCAGCGCTCAGCAAATTACAGCCCTCGGGCCTAATCTGGCCCACTGCCTGTTTGTGTAAATAAAGTTTTATTGGCACACAGCCATATTCATTTGTTTACATATTATCTGTGGCTGCTTTCCCACTACAATGGCAGAGTTGAGCAGCTGCACACAAAACCTAAAATAGTTACTATCTGGCCCTCTGTAGAAAATGTCTGCTGCCCCCTAGATCATGGGCACAATTTTGCATAAGAAATGAATAGCCATCTAAAATGTGAGAGCATGTCTGAACCCCTCTCTAAGAAGTGAGAGGAGAGAGCAGCCTCGGATAGCATAGACAGTTATTTGGGAAAACTCCTGGGAGCAGGGGCCCTTTGTGGACATGTCCTGGGCCAGTGGGGTGGTGGTGGTGTCTTCCTGTCTGTCCCCTCCACTTATGGACAATCTAGCCTGCAGATTGGGGAGGTAGGCTTCATGGCCCTGTGAGCCCCAAGACACCATAACATTTCCTTTATTAAGGAACTAATAATAATTTTCAGATGCCCTCACTTGATGAACTAATGAGTGGATGTTGAGGAGAAGCATTATAAAGTTGTCAAGAAGGGACAGGGTGAGAGTTAATTAAATGAACCCCAGGCAAGCATGAGAAGAGGGCATCACCTGGCAAGTGATGCAGGCCACCACCTGAAGTTCAAGATTCTGGTAGGGTCAGTCTTTTCCTAGGAGTCTCCCTGACCTGGCCGCCCTGGGGATGGGGCTCCTTCCTCCCGCTGTGAGCTCCGTATGGAGAATGTGAGTATGAGTTGGGGAGATAAAGGTAAATACAAGGGAGGTACAAGCCCTTGGAGATGAAATCTTAAACACTGGGGACTGTCCTTGCTGTTCTTTGCTGGAGACTGGAACAGAGCTAGCCTCATGGAACCTTCAAGGCCCCTGTCCAGAGCTGATGGGTGGATTTCTATTGGCAGCAGGTGGACAGACATGAGCCAGTTGACCCTGGAGACTGGAACAGAGCTAGCCTCATGGAACCTTCAAGGCCTCTGTCCAGAGCTGATGGGTGGATTTCTATTGGCAGCAGGTGGACAGACATGAGCCAGTTGACCAGAAAGCCAAGTGACAGTGGAGTTACCCTTTTCCATCTCATCTACTCACAACTCCCTCAGCCCCTATGCCAGCATCACTTGCCAGGTGACGCCCTCCTCTCACACCCTCGGGATCTTTGTAGATCACATGGAGGGGCTGCCCCCTGGACCTGTCCGGGCAAGGGAGAGTCTCACCTGGGGAGAGCCCCTAAAACTGTCTTTCCATTGGACCCAGACAGACCCTGTTTCCCTCCGATCATGCGTCTGCTTCCTCTGCAGGTTGACATTCGGTTGGCTTGCAGTAGTTTGCAGCGTGCTTATTGAAGGCTTTTAATTTACATGTGTGTTTGTCTCCCTTGCTAAATTGTCAACCCACTGAGGCCAGGCACAAGCCAGGTATTGTACCCGTACCTGTCCCATTCTGCGTCTTCTTCCCTTTGCACTCCAATACCTGGTTTGGGCACAAAGCAGGCTCCAGCCAGCTGTCTCATCACGCAGCACAGCTCCTCCGTGTCCTGCAGAGGCAGGAGGTGAGAGGATCACAGTGAGCATCACCGGGGCCCCAGAAATGGAGTGACAGTGGCCACACTTAGAGAGTTCATAGGGAAGCTGAGCCAGAGCCAGATCTGTGTCACCATCAGGTTCTGCAGCTGCACTTTCTGAAGTTGCTTCTAGATAAAATGTGATATATCTGTCTCTGTGTCATAAGGGAGCAGAAACCAAAATGCACTGAGCACCTCACATTTGCTAGGGACTTTATAGGCATTATTAGGTCATTGGGTCATGTAGCAATCCTTCGTGGTAAACGTTATTAGCCTCAAGTTGTATGTAAGGAGCGGAGGTGTAGAAAGTAGAAAGCCTTGTGCAAAGTTGAACAGCTCAGTGGCAGAACTTGGGCCTTCCTGACACCCAGCCAGGGTGTTCTCTGCCTACCAAAGCTCTGTGAAGACAGAGCATCCCCCGAGGCCCAGGACAGGGTGACAGGGTGGAGGATCTGCGCCACTCCCGCCTGCCCCATGTGCTCTCCACCCACATGCGTGCCCTGACCTTCTCCTTCCTCCACCCATCACAGGCCTCCACCCGGCTCCCCAGCACCAGAGGGGGCTTTGGGTCCAGGCTGGGGGCTCCCATCTGTGTGGGGACATGTTTCCGGACAAAAGCCTTCATGTACCTTCTTGGTCTTTCAGGAACCTGGCCATTGGGATTGGGATCCAGAACTTCCCTGAGGGCCTGGCTGTCAGCCTTCCCTTGCGAGGGGCAGGATTCTCCACCTGGAGAGCCTTCTGGTGAGTGCTTCAGCGGCTGCCAGAGGCGGGGTCGGGTCTGATGTAAACTGCTCAGAATTGACCTCCCTGAGGGCTTTTTTCTGCAAGAACAACCACTTCTGACCTGGAGGCCAATCTGGGATTTCTAGTAAAACACCAATAACCCGGGTGAATATTGCACCCCAAAGTCTGGGGGACCTCAAGAAATGATCTCGTCTCCTACCTTCATCCTGTACATAAACCAGCCTGAATGGCTCTGTTTGCTATTCCAAAACCATGGATGGCCATGCCACATGCATCCAGTGTCAGGTTCTCTCCTCCTGGGATAGAGAGAAGCAAGGTGGACTTTATGTCTATTCTAAATGTCACATGCCTCAGCTTACACGCATAATACCAAGGCCTGTCCCCAAGAGTCCTTACCATCACTCTTCTCTGACTCCCGTCAATGTCAAGACCAGGACCATGGCAGTAGCATCTGGGATGGTGATGACTATTGCACTATCATACCTAGTGTTTTCATCTTCCCCAAAAGGCTTTCTAGTTTATTCTTTAATTCAACATCATTGGTGAGTCCCCATTTTTCTGAGGAGGGAGCCATGGCCCAGGGAGTCCAAGGACCAGCTCGAGTCACCAGGCTTATCAGTGGTGACTCTGAGACTAGAAATCTAATTCGTCGGAGACTTCTTGCCTCTTCACTCAGGACTTGGAGCCTCAGAACACTTCTTTGTTAAAACAATCGCTACTCTAGACTGTATGGTAAGAGCATTTAAAAGGACTGCTAATAACAACCATTTAGAAATGCCTTCCATTTTATAGGGCCTTGTGACTTACAAGTCCTTGCACATACTTAAATTATTTTATTCCCACCCTCCATTATCTCTTTCTCCATTGTTGGAGTCTGTGGAATAGAGGATTTGGGTGAGGACAGAGCAAGGTGGCCTTAGAGGTGTTTTTTAAACATAAAAGCCGTGACTGTCATTTTATACAGTTGAGGCACCGGGGGTGACAAGAGAAGGGTGTGGAGCATTTGTGGTATGCATCCAGACCCTGAAATGAAACTTTTTTTTCTTTCACTCCAGTCTGGACTTGACATCAGACCCACTTTCTCCTGAGGCAGCAAAGCCAAGGCCAGGAATTGCACAAACCAAAGAGCTGCCAGTTGCACTGGCCCCTGCGTGAAAGCCTAGGGAGCCAGGAAGCTGCAGCTCCTTAGGGGATTCTGCAGCAGAAATGGTGTCTTCCAAGTGCCCACCATCTGCTCCTGGCCAGGAAGAAGCAGGGAGGGGCTGGGAGTTCACGGTCCTTATAGGTTACCCTGGTTACCTTCCTGTCATCTGGGGAGGCTGTGTGGGAAAGACATCTCACCCCCATTTTACAGATGGAGGGATCGAGGCTCAGAAGCAGTATATCTTGCCAAATTCCCACTTGCAAGAGACAGTGAGAAAGGTGTCCCAACTCCTTGTCTATTGGTGTTTGACCTGTAGCAGGTGTCTTTTGCCTGTGGGCTCAGGCTGTGGGGTTCAGCTACTGGCTTATCTCCTGCTCTCAAAATTCTCAATGCTCATGTGCACTGTTGTTTCAATCAGAGCTCATGTGATTCCAAGCTGCAGAGACCCACGCTTGCCACCTTAAATAAAGGGATTTTTGAAAAGGGGAAATCTCACCTTAATCCAAGATGGGGGTAGGATGGGGGAAAGGCTCTCACCACAGACATGGCCAGGTAGGCCCACCTCTTCAGCAGAGGTGAATGGGTGCAGCCCCTTCAAATGGGGTGCAGTGGTGGCCTGACCCCCAAACATGCCAGGTACAGCTGTCTGTGGAAAATGTCCATACCAATCCCAACCAGTGTCCTATCACTCACTCAGAAGACAACATAGGCATCGACTGATGAGTGGACACCTAACAGATGGCAGAGCTGTACAACGGAATGCTGTTCATCCAGAAAAAGAAACGAAGTGTTGACACGTGCTGCAACATGGATGGATATGCTTGCAAAACGTTATGCTAAGTGAAATATGCTGGTCAAAAAGGACCACATATTACATGATTTCTATATATGAAATATCCAGAAGAGGCAAATCCATAAAGGGAAAGAGTAGATTAGTGGTTGTGAGGGGTGGGGAGGAGGGAGAAATGGGGAGCTACTAATGAGAATGGCATTTCTTTCTGGGGTGATGAAAATGGAATTATCTGGAATTAGATAGTCGTGATGATTGCACAACCCTGTAGATATCCTAAAACCCACTAAATATGTACATTAAATGGGTGTGTCATATGACATGAATTATATTATCAAATTATATATACCTTAATAAGGCTGTTATATTTTAAAAAGGACAATGTAGGAAACTTAACACTCTAAAGGTAATTGGGGGCAGGAGGTCTACTGTCACCATGTCACAGGGAACTGGGGAAGGAGAAGGAGGTTGTTAAAAAACGACAACATGCTTTTGCACTGCCGAGGTCAGATCTGGTGTGGAATGATGTGCATCATGTTCCCGGGTTGAACTGACATTGCAGTGTCTGCCTGGCTCTTCCTGCAGTGGTACCTGTCCCATTCTCTCCTTAGGTATGGGCAGCTAAGTGGCATGGTGGAGCCCCTGGCTGGGGTCTTTGGCGCCTTCGCCGTGGTGCTGGCTGAGCCCATCCTGCCCTACGCCCTGGCCTTTGCTGCTGGTGCCATGGTCTACGTGGTCATGGATGACATCATTCCCGAAGCCCAGATCAGGTTGGAGAGCTTCCCTCTCTATGCATCCCTGTCCCAGTCCCAGCCTGGGCTGGCCTCCGGATTTGCCTCTCCTTTCCTTATCTGCACCCCTCCCTGCCCCTCCCCAAGGTCAGCCCCACCCCCTCCCCAACTGTGCTCTCTGAAACTAAAAGAAAGAGGAGTGAAGGGCAGGTGGGGCAAGAGACGAGGTGCTACCAAGCAGTGGACCCACGCCTGCCCCCTGACCCCCCTGATGACGTAGACTGTCATTTTTGTATATTATCTATCTCTCTTTAGATTTTTCTGGGGCTGGAATGAGGGGAGAGGTAAGCTCTAAAATTTTAGCCAAAGTGATATATGTATGTTCTCTTTGTCCAGCTTGCAGGCCAGGGCAGGGGGAGGGCTTGCTTCATTTATTTTCATTCTTATAGCAGAATGATTTTTAGGCCAGTTTACAAGGGCAGGTGAAATGTCATTTTCAAGAAATAGTACCCACCCTTTATTATTCAAGTGTGGACTACAGAGCCATGATAGTGACCTTGGGCAAGTTGCTTACTTCTCTATGCCTCAGTTTCCCTACTAGTAAAATGGGGGTAATAATGATCCTGACCACATGAGGTTGTTGTTTGGAATTAAATGAGTTGATCAGTTTTCTTGGCATAGAGTAAGCCCCCAATAAATGTTAACCATCCTTAATAGTACAGGTTGAGCATCCCTAATCCGAAAATCTGAAATCTGAAATGCTCCAAAGTCCCACACTTTTGCTGGCATGACACTCAAAGTAAGTGCCAACTGGAGCATTTTGGATTTCAGATTTTCGGAGTAGGGATGCTCAACTGGTTAGAGTATCTGCAAAAATTCCATAACCCAAAAAAAATTTTTAAATTAAAAACACTTCTGGTTTGAAGCATTTTGGATAAAGGATACTCAACCTATAGTACCTTAGGAATTGGACATTCAGCCTAGACACAGTCTCAGGAGGCATTAAGGTCTTATTCTTCCTTTCTTTCCCTCCAGTGGTAATGGAAAACTTGCATCCTGGGCCTCCATCCTAGGATTCGTGGTGATGATGTCACTGGACGTTGGCCTGGGCTAGCGCTGAGACACTCTGGACCCCAGGAAAGGCAGCACAAGAAAATGGCAGTGGTTGGCTTCCATGGGACCACAGGCCTCTTTCCTCACATTAAAACATTTTTCCTTTCTCTCCTCTTTGTCTCATTATCCTGATTGACTCTGATTGTACATGACAATTTTTACTTTGCTTCTGAGGGACATATTGGTTTATTTGGAATCTCAAGGGGTCATGGAACTACAGATTTTTGTTTCGGCTGCTGAATGGAATCTTTCTTCCATGGGATTATCGAGGACATACAGATCAGGGAAATCTCTGCTTTCCTACCTTCAATCTCCCTCTCTAGAAGCAAGCTCTCAAGAGAAGTCTCCTGAGCATTTTGGACAAGTAACTCAGAGCAGAATGGCTGGCACATCTCTTGTCTTCCCTCCTGATCCTGAGCTGCCGTCCTCTGCCCATCTAGAATGCCAGAACTAGAGCATCACTAACATAACAACATACTCTCCAAGACTCAGAGCAGAATGGCTGGCACATCTCTTGTCTTCCCTCCTGATCCTGAGCTGCGGTCCTCTGCCCATCTAGAATGCCAGAACTAGAGCATCACTAACATAACAACATACTCTCCAAGTTCGCTCCAGTCCAAAGAGGAATACACCTTCCTCTCCCTCCCCTGAAGGAAAGACTGTATGGCAGAGGACACAGACGAAGGGATGGAAATTGGCTAGTCTTTCTTTCTTTCTTTCTTTTTTTTTTTTTTTTAAGGCAAAGATTGGCATTATTGAAGGTAAGGGAATTAGGGAATTAAGACAACTGTGAACACACAGTCCACACTGTGAAAAGAGGACACTGTGGCTTTGATCAGAGGCCTCTACTCTCTGTGGATTCCAAGAGCAAAGTGATTTGTTTATGGTTTCAAAATCCCTTATGCATTTATTTTGATAGGTTTATAGCCTTCATTTTTGTAAGAGACTTGAGGATACCAGCAAACTGCTAGAACTCAAACCCTTCATTTACTAACGGAGGGAGCCTCTTAAGTTAAATGAATGAAAGACATTTGGAATCTGCATTGGGTTGACCATTTGGTGACTTGTAACTTGACAAGAACTCTTGAGCTACAACAGACTTTGTTAGAGTCTGGCCAAAGGGCTTAGGTTGGGGAAGGAAGAAGGGGTATGAAAAGAAGAGATATATTTATATTTCCCTTTTAAAGTAAATTTTAGCAAAGTTATCGTTTTGAAATGATCCTAAAGAGTGACTTAAACTAGACTACCAGGGAACCTGCTCCTTCCTACGCATAGCTTCTCTAACCAGGGTGATGTGACTGATGTGCTTCAGACACAGCTAAGGCCTGCCGTCCTCAATGATCACAGAAGCATATGGGACTTTGAGTGGGCTCTGCTGAGAAGGCAGGCAGCCCAAGAGCCAGGTGTACTCAGGCATTGTGTTATCAGTGCCTGCTCTCTGAGTTTACATGTTTAATTGTTTCCAAGGGTGAATCTCCTGCTCTGAATGCTCTAAGACCCCAAAGGCCAACCTAGCTCTGGGTCTACTTTTCTTCTTCCAAAGCACTGATGATCAAAATTGAAGACACATTCAGAGGTTTGATTGGTTGAGATGAACTGGTTTGGTGGTTGGTGTATGTGTATGTTTTATTTTTATGTCTTTGTATGTAGTTCTACATAAGGCAAATTGTTCTTTCTGATGAACAAGACCTCATAACTGTGATTAATATCAATAAAGGGGATATTGTTGAGCATGACCTGTGTTACGTTTAGTCCTTCTCAAAGCTGCTTCTTTCCAGGGATAATACAAGGGTACTTCAAAAAGTTCATGGAAAGATTGTATTACCTTTCAATTCTATTTTTACAGGAACTTTCCCAAGTACCCCAGTATAAGAGCTAGCTAAAGTTGGAACTAACACCTCCCCTACCCAATATCAGTAGAAGCAAAGGAAAGAGCTCAGATGAGAGGGCTAGTCTGACTCTTAGTTGCAAACATCAGCATCCAACTTCAGCTTGCTTAAACAGAAAAGGAAATTAATGGAAGGTTATTAGAGAACTCATAGCATCTCACAGGAGAATCGGGCTTGAAAGTGGGTTGGATCCAAGAAAGCTAGAGACCTAGGACCATGGCCCAATCATACCTGAAGAACAGCTTGGTTTAGGTGACATGGCTCCCCCTGTGCTGGTCCCTGGGTACTGGACACTACAACTGAAACTGCTACCACTACCATGAGAATGAACCCTATACTGACCCTGATTTTTTGTGTCCTGGCTTCACATTCAAAGTTCTGCACAGCTGGCAGAGCTTAGATCCTATGCCTATGAACTAGCTGGTTTTGCCCCTTACCAAGACTCACATTGTAGTGGATTTTCCAAATTTGGGGATGAGTTCAGATGGTAGAGAGCCAAAAGTTTCTAAAGTTTATTACAAAATAAAAATGTTTATTAAGTTTATTACAGCCTCACTCTTTTGCTGTTCAATATTTCCTATTTTCAGGCCGACCCCGTGGCACAGTCGGGTGAGTGCAGCGCTGGGAGTGCAGCGGTGCTCCTGCCGCGGGTTCGGATCCTATATAGGGATGGCCGGTGCACTCACTGGCTGAGCACAGCGCAGGCGACACCAAGCCAAGGGTGCGATCCCCTTACCAGTCACATAAAAAGACAAAAAAAAAAAAAAAAAAAAGGTGTCCTATTTTCATTTAAAAAAAAACTTTCTGCTTAGAAAGCATAGTTATTTCTCACACAGTCAAAATATCCTCTTTCCAAAGGGAGCTACCCCAGTGCTTTGTCAATTCCCATATTTGGGGTCTCTGAGTAATGTCCACTCCTCTTCCAGCTGAGTCGCATTCCCATCTCATTTTTCTATACTCTTTGGGCAGACGTGTAAAGGTAACCATGAACGTGCACCCCATGTATGCTAGAACAAATAAAGGGGGAGGAAGGAAAGGCAATGAGTTAAAATATTTAAACATGCACGTGACACAGAAAGCAAGTACAAGTGAAGGTTACAGCTCTCATTTCCTCTTCTAGACAAGATACCCTGGGTCATCGTTGGCCTTCCCACTTCCAGTTTCCATTCCAGGCTCCTACTGTCTTCAGCCAGTGTCTCAGGTTGGATGGGACATGTCATTCACTGCCCTGGCCCCACCCCGCTTCCTGAGGCTACTAAGACCAAGATGGGCCTGCCTGCATGTGTGACTGCAGCAGTCTTCCTTAACTTCCACCCTGGGGACAGGCAGGAGGAGGGGGAAGAGGCTCCTGGGAGGGCCATTTGAGTGTCATTCATAGCTCCTGCCCTGGCCTGTCCCCACAGGATAGAAGCATCGGTATTTTCCCAGGATTAGTCACTGAAGCCAGCATTGTAACCCACTTTTGTGGCCTGTTCACCTAATGACATGTGAAACTCTAGATGGCCAGCTGACATGTCCAGACTGCTGTTGTATCTTTTTCTGCTGCACATCTACATGCACTCTAATTCCCCTATTTTCACTTTTTTAAAAAAAGTTCCTGCTTTAATGGAGCTATCCCTCATGCAATGAAAATGTCACATATCTCCTTTCCAAAGAGAGCTAGCCCCATGGCCAGCTGCCCCAGTGGTGGAGCATTCCTTTGTTGGATCCCAGTGGAGTACAAAGTTGGAGAGAACGAGTCATTACATAAAATGAAAGTGGTGCCATCCCCCTCCCCCAGACCTATTTAGTCTGTCTGTGGGAGAAACCACATATTGGTCACTGGTTTAGAACAAACATCCATCTTAAAGGATAATATCTCAACTTCGTTGAGTATTGTCTCTTAGTCCTGAAACTAATTCTCCAATAAATCATGATACAGTTCAATACAGATGACTGCTTCTGGGTGACAGGGGTCAAACTGCAAGGGTATCACCCATTGCCTTCCCTCTGTCACTGCAAAGTGAATTTCTCACTGAGAAGCAACGTCATATGGCATGCCATGACGATATAACGGGCAGTGAAGGCAATTCCAAAACCAGATATAGGAGCCCATTCCAGTGAGGAGAAATCACTGCTCATTCCATAGTGGAAGAAGTCCAGAGTAATCAGTCTGCAACTAAGTAGTTCCCAGTGTCCCTGGATTAACATCAGTACCAGGGGTCAGGGTCGTCACTGATCCTATGTGCACTCAGGGACCAGGTCTGCATTAATGACAATTAAATTTATCACAATTCCATCTTGGCCAACATGGCCACTTTTGTTCATGAATCAGTTGAAAAAGCAATAGGGTGCCTGGGGAAAGAAATTGTCACACATAGAGTAGATGGACTTGCCCACTTCATTACTAAGAGCCTCCTCCATAGTGGGGACTTTGGAGGAGTTCCTTTTATTCGAGGATCAATTATTTTCAAATTTGACCCATTCTGAGAGGTGAAGCCATTTATATCTCCCCAAACTTCTCGGTCACCAAACCTCCAACTTGCTTCTTTCAAGTTCTCGACATCTGACCAGACCATTTGTCACTGCTCATACCTGGGTGTAGCTTCCTGCAACAAACCTTTCCTTCCAAGCCAAGCAGACAGAGAGATGAGTCCCCACTGGGAGGTTTTCCCTTCACCTTCCTCGCTGGAACTTTACCATCACAGCATATTTGTAGGTCAGGCCAGCATATCACACAGAGACATCTGTCAGCTAGACTCAATGATTTTTCCTCCCTCAGTCACTGGTTCTTGGGAAACTCCTCCTGACACGATTTTTAAATCGATGAAGGGGTCAGGAGCAGACAAACAGGGAATGAGCTACCTTTACATGCAACTTACTTGTGCCTTCAGGACCTGGCCAGGCCCAGTCCCATACAAGCCATTCCCAACCAGTGCGAGATGACCCAGTATATGATGGACAGATTGGACCACAGGTGCCACTGGGTACATTAGGGATAATCACCTGGTGCCCAGTGGCAGTCTACTGAGGCTCTGAAGTCACTGCCCACTTCTCATGCTAGCACAGTAAATCCAGAATCTCTGTAACCAATGTCCATATCAATAACTTCAGACCAATTTTAAAATGATGGTTTTCCATCTATTATTAAGCACCCTAAGAATCCATTTCAACACATATTTTCCCCAAATTTATGACTACAAATTAGAGAAATCCTGAAATTATGGTGGTTTCTAATCCTTATCCTCCGTGCTTTGGGTTTGCAATTGCTCTTCCTGGAATATGCTGGGATATAACTATCAGTTCAGGAGAAAAGGGAGGTGCCTTCTGCAAAGAGACAAAGGAATTAGAGTGTCTTTAAGAAGGGCTTCCTGGCTGAGCCCGTGGCGCACTCCGGAGAGTGCGGCGCTGGGAGCGCAGTAGCGCTCCTGCCGTGGGTTCGGATCCTATATAGGGATGGCCGGGGCGCTCACTGGCTGAGCGCGGTGTGGCGGGTCTCAAAAAGGACAGAAAAAAAAAAAAAAAAAAAAAAAAAGGGCTTCCGC
>NW_007731457.1:16676-18008 GCF_000696425.1 Galeopterus variegatus | reverse complement strand
CAAAAAGGAAAAAAAAAAAAAAAAAAAAAAAAAGAAGGGCTTCCGAAGACTGGAGAAGAGGGGGTTTCAGCTGACAAAAGAGGCTCTTTGAGGGGTGATGATTCAGAGAACTTTTTCAACTCCCACCTCTTTCCATTCTGATCCTCTGGGTCTTACCCCTTCCTGATCGATGCTCCAATTTTCTTTTATCAGTGTAGAAACTGAGCCAATCCTCCAGATCAAACTTCACCTTGGGTTTTCTATCATCTCAATCTTATGGATGAAAGAGGCAAGAGAATAGAAGGAGAGGTCATAGAAAGCCCTAGGTTTCCGTCTCTTCCCTGAGGTAATAATTTTAGACATGAAATTGCCAGTGTCGGGGCCGGCCTGTGGCTCACTGGGGAGAGTGCGGTGCTGATAACACCAAGGCCACGGGTTCGGATCCCACATAGGGATGGCCGGTTTGCTCACTGGGTGAGCGTGGTGCTGACGACACTAAGTCAAGGGTTAAGATCCCCTTACAGGTCATCTTTAAAAAAAAAAAAAAAAAAAATTGCCAGTATCTTTTCTAAAGCCGCTTGGCATCACTTAACATGACTGCTGTCCTTGACTGTTTGATGGCAGAAACACCTCATTCCCTCCAGGCTTTGCCTTAATGGACCCTTCCTTCATGTGACGGGTCTGAGATGTAGACGGGTGGGTAGGTATTCGCGTCGGGGTGTCTTCTGGGGTCCTGGCAGAAGACACTCTCACCCTGCTGTGCCAGAGAAACGACCAGAGAGCCATTACTCGGGTGCTGACTCTGACCACCAGGCAAGGTGCATGGGCTCTCACCACGTCCCCTGATCCCCCTTGAGTTTGACATTATCATCCCCACTTTACCTATGAGGAAGGTGAGGTCCAGAAGGTGCTACTCACCAAGGTGGCACTGGGCAGTGGCAGGGTTGGAGCTGCAGCACGACCTCCCTGCCTACGGGTTTCCTGGATTCCCGGGTTCGTCTCGCACACCTGCCCCCTTGGAGAGATGTGGGTTGAATTTGTGGAAGTCGAAGCACATGGGAGCCCACCCCTCTCCTTTTGCATTGAGCCGTGACCAGCATCTGGTAAAGGCACAAATCCCAAGCGTGCGTCACACCGCTCCAGGCCCTGCCCCAGCCACAGGCGTCGGTTCCCGAGGTCCGGGATCTTGTCCCCCCGCCCCCGGCTGATGCGCTGGGCTCACCCCGCCCGGCCACCAGGTGCGATGCGACTCCCGGGCCAGGTGAGGCCGGGCTGCCTGCACCGGCGCACGTTCCCGGGGCGTGGCGCCGAGTCACGGTGGAGCCGACCGGCCCCGACCTCCCCGGGGCGCCG
>NW_007731457.1:14936-16099 GCF_000696425.1 Galeopterus variegatus | reverse complement strand
CGGAGGGACGCAACGGGCCACCACTGTCACACCGCGTGGCTACAGAGAGGCCGGGCCGACGCCACCAAAGGGACCCCTGGCATCCCAGGGCTCCTGGCCGTCTGCGGGCTGGTCCCTATCAGCCTGTCCCTTCCAAGGGTAGATTCGGTTTTGGGAGGCTGGACGTGTATAAATGTGGGGAATGCTGTTTGGGGAAAGTAATACAGAAACGCAGATGTAAAGTTGAGCACAGGGCTTTGGAAGGGGCGCCTGTGTCAGGCATCCCTGAAGCTCAGGCTTCACGAGCTTGAAGGCAGCCTCGGGGGTTTAGAGGCTCCTCCCAGCAGCGTCCGGGAGTCCCATGCAGTGAATTCACTTTCTGTGCATCTCCCTGCACCGTGCATCGCAGCAACTGTGAGAAGGGGTGATGGTGTGTTCCTAGACAGGAGGAATGCAGCTCAAAATTCTGCTCTTCTCTCCTGCAGCAGGAAAAACTAAACCTGTCTCCCTCCTCCTGCTGGCAGGACACAGGAGGCCGGGCCAGGGGCCAGTGAGAGCTCTGGGAAACCCTGAACCTACTTCTGGTTCTTTCCAGCCCTCTATCCTTATTCTCATCCTCCTGACAGTGCCTGGACTCTGCCAGCAGCTCGAAGGTGAAGGGGCTCTGCGTGGTCTCCATCTGTCCCCAGGGACTGCCACTGAGGTCCCAGATGGGGCTTCTCAACCTCAGGACCCCCAAGCGTCCTCAGGGTACTAGGCTACTGCCCTCTGCTCCAAGACCGGGAAGATGCGGGTGGATGGGCTGAAGCTGAAAGGGTGACTGGGTTTATGTTTGCCCGAGGAAAGGCATGTGATTCTTTGCACAGGGTGAACCCTGGACCTCTGTCCCAGCGTCCCCGCACCCTGTGGTCCTCCCCCAAATGAAAAAATCAAGTTGGAAATTATGTGGATCTTCTCTGATATAGTCTGCACTCTCTGGTGCACAGCAAAGCACAATGTTAAAAAGTGTCACTGGCCTGTCTCCATCTAGCGGGGGAGGGGCGACGGGGGGGGGGAATCTAGCCTGTTTGGAGTTGATGAGAACCCAGCACCGGGGTTTATGTTGGGCTAGCATCTCCCTTCACTGATTACGAGGGCCATGACCTCCAAGAAGCCCAGGATGCATCTGGGAAAAGTGGAAAAGT
>NW_007731457.1:13981-14815 GCF_000696425.1 Galeopterus variegatus | reverse complement strand
CAAAAAAAAAAAAAAAAAAAAAAAAAAAAAAAGACTGCTCTTAAACAAATGATTTATGAATCTGTAGATGTCTTCCATCTGGACATTGGTCATCAATTTGCTAACTTGGTGGGAGACGGTTATTGTATTAGATTTCTGTTGCTTGTGATAAACTACCACAAACTTAGCAGGTTAAAACAACACACATGATTGTTTCAGTTTTTTCTGGGCCAGGAGCGTGAACAAGGTTTAACTGGTTCTCTGCTGGGGATCTCCCAGGCTGCCATCAACGGGTCGGCCAGACTGTGTTCTCCTGTGGAGGCTGGACTGGCAAAGGATGTCTTCCAAGCTCACTTGCTGCTGGCAGTATTCTGTTCCAGGCAGTTATGGGACTGGGGCCCCTGCTTTCTTGCTGACTGTCAGACGGAGGCTTCCGTTATCTCCTAGAAGCCATTTGCATTTCTTAGAGGTGGCTAGAAGTTCCCTGCCACGTGGGCTTTCCCCAGATGGCTGCTCACTCCATGAAACCAGCCAGGAGAGCCTCTGGAGTCAGTCAGCTAGCAAGAGTCTTACTGCAACATCATCATGGGCGTGACGTTCCCCACTTTTGTGAGTCGATTGGCTCAGAAGCCTGGGCCACAGAGTTGGATTTTATAGATTCCTGGCCATCTTTTTCATCCATCAGGATAATCATGACACAACAAACGACCTGTGGTTATGATGTGATTTTATTCTCCTTTGCAAATGCACTTTAAACTGTACAATAAAAAGGATGAGAGAGATAAGGACAACTTGCCTGTGCTGCATGGGCCTGGAGGTCCTGGTCTTTCTTCCCTCTTCTCCTCTGAGAGGTTT
>NW_007731457.1:10934-13138 GCF_000696425.1 Galeopterus variegatus | reverse complement strand
GCCTGTGCTGCATGGGCCTGGAGGTCCTGGTCTTTCTTCCCTCTTCTCCTCTGAGAGGTTTCCATGGGCCGGTCCTCCAGAACTGTGGGTCACAGTAGTGGCTACTTCCTGGCTTCTTTGCATGGTCCCGTGACAATAGCTGGAGGTGCCAAGAGCTTGGGGAGCAGCGTCTGCATGTCCACTCTTTGTGCCTCTTTCCCTCCCACCCGGTCTTCTCTCATTAGCACAGTGGGGCTGAGTACAAAATCGCTTCCGAGTCAAGTTACCGTTTCCATGTAGACACCCACTGGGTTGTGGCAGGGATGTCTTCATTTTGGTTGCTACCTTTATTTTGCTCCAGGAACTTTTACAAATCAACTCTCAGCAGGACACTTGCTGTGACAGTGGCTACACAAGCCTCAGCCCCTGGTTGTTCTTTGTAGGAAAGAGATGGAAGTAAAAGGGAGAGGGAAACACAGAGAAAACAATAACCAAAAACCAGGGTCCCATGACCAGATCTACGAGAGGATGTAGGCCTAGATGTCTCCTAAGACTTTAAAAAATATGTATACTACATATTCAAGACTTGTATAAAAGACTTGGTATTAAAAAACAACAAAAATCTTGTAGGTCAAAATTAAGCCTCAACTTTGTTGCTTTGGAACCCAACCTTTAATAGTAAGGGAGATTTTGGCAGAATAGACTTCCAAGTCCTCTGGTGGAGATTGAAATGGATCTTGCTCTGGAACCAGCAAAGTTCATGAACCCGTATCATCCTCCTTCCCAAGAGCTGTTTTCTTACCCCATAGGGGATGCCTGTTTGGGAGGAGGGGTAGTATAGGTGTGTGTGTTTGTTTAATGTAGAATTCTTGGCAAACCTACCAAGTTGGCACGGACTGAAAAGTCAAAGCCTTTCTCTCCAAATCAGAAGCACCCTGATTCCAGTTTCCCATCATCATCATCCTCACAGCTCCACCAGGCAAAGAGCCACCTCCCTTAGGCCTCGGTGGACCCAGGCACCGGAAACGGTGACAGCCTCTGGCTGGATGATACAGTCGTCAAGATTAAAGGGAAGGTCAGGTTTAGATGTTTTCCTCTTTGGGCTCTGTCATTCTGAATATTCATTTCCCAGCTGTAAAGAGAAGGATGAAAACAGGTGGATGGTTCCACCTCATCTTAAGGTTTAGGGTGGGGTTAGGGTTGGGGTACAAGAGGCGGACTGAGGAGGAAGGAAGCATGGGATTTAACAGGGCTGCAGATTGGCACTCTCGGTACCATGGTAGAAATGTGCTGCCGCGGGCCTGGATGAGCAAGTGAACATGGCTTTGGGAAAAGGCAAGATTCCTTAAGGGAGCATCCTCAGAATTCACAGCATTAAATGCATGTCTGTATAAGAGATGACGGCGCTGATAGCATGGCAGATTGTGATCAGCCTTGGCAGAGCACTCCAAGCAGGGCTTTGTGGTTTGGAAAGGCAAGCAAGCAAGTAGGGCACAAGGCTCCCTTGCAAACACACCCTTCTCTGCTCAGGGCTGCCACCACCACCCACACCCAGGTTCCTCCTGCCTTGAGCTCAGCTTCCATTGCTACCTCCTTTTACTGGTCAGGGTGGCTGGTGCTACCTGTTTGGCCCCTGGAGATATTGTCCATAAGTACCTGCCCTGCTTTTTGTGGGATCATTGACTTCCTGTGTTCCCCGTGGCTGGTGAATTGGTCAGCACCATTATCCATTTAGACTTTCTCGGTATGTATGAATGAGAATTGAGCCAGCCTAAGGTGTTTAATGCCTACATAAATTGAGAAGGAAGTTTGGATCTTGCCAATGAGAAGAAGGGAGCACCTGAGCAGGTGGAGGGGACTGATAGGACTCAGGCATTAAACGCTGTAATCTTAACCTCAACCAACACAATCCACTAAGAAGAAAAGTAGCAAGAGGAAAAGATTCAGTGGATGACATTAGCTTGAGCATTATGCCAGTTT
This sequence comes from Galeopterus variegatus, assembly GCF_000696425.1. Classification (NCBI taxonomy): domain Eukaryota; kingdom Metazoa; phylum Chordata; class Mammalia; order Dermoptera; family Cynocephalidae; genus Galeopterus; species Galeopterus variegatus. The sequence goes on along the minus strand of NW_007731457.1, from coordinate 11,179 downwards.
AAAATGGAACTGCAGCTCTTTCAAACAGCACGCAAAAATAAGAAGTGTCCTCAGGTGATTGGGGATGCTTTACATCAGGGTACTAGATGATTAAAAGTGATTATTGCTTGCCATCACACCAGGCCAGTCTGCCCTTTCTTCTGCTCAGATAAGTCTTTGTGACAGTCTTCTTTTAAACCATACATACGGCCTTGATCAAAATGTATCCTGTTGGGGCCGGCCCGGTGGCGCACTGGATAGTGCGC
>NW_007731457.1:8433-10348 GCF_000696425.1 Galeopterus variegatus | reverse complement strand
GTTGCGATCCGTTGCCGGACACGGAAAAAAGACAAAAGACAAAAAAAAAAAAAAATGTATCCTGTAGGGCCAGCCCGTGGCTCACTCGGGAGAGTGTGGTGCTGACAACACCAAGGCCATGGGTTCGGATCCTATATAGGGATGGCCAGTTAGCTCACTTGGGACAGTGTGGTGCTGACAACACCAAGTCAAGGGTTGAGATCCCCTTACCAGTCATCTTTAAAAAAAAAAAAAAAAAGAAATGTATCCTGTGCTTAGGAGCTGCTTGGATATCAGAGAACCTTCTCCATGATCTCTAATTTTGTGACATAAATCTGGTACTATGGTAGAAGTGTTTGGGGGAGTAAATGTCACTAGGTTCTGCTCTGGAGTCCTACCAAAATTGGTGAGGAGTTTATTGTCTGACACGGGAAGAGGCTTGCTCATCTTTTCACTGTCTGGTTAAAAAGAAAAAGCAAAAACAAATCTATTTTAGCACTACAATTTAAAAGCAAGGCCTGCTCTGATCATTTGCTTTACAATGTGTACATAAGATCGCACAGTTGCAGATTTACTCTTTATCCTGTTTCTATCTTGAAACTTTATTTTTGTTTAATTTATTATGGAGAATTTCAAATCTGTGCTTAAGTAAATGGCGTGATGTCACGAACCCCCATGTACCTGTCACCCAGTCCTAACAACCATTAACCCTGGCTTGTCCTGTCCCATTTACACCCCTCCTCCTCCTTGTTATTATTTTTTTTTGTTAAAAAAAAACAACAAAAACCAGACGTCTTGTCCTTTTATTCATAAACACAGGTCAGAATTTATCTCAAAAAGAAAAGGATTTCTTTTTTACATGACTCCAATACCATTATCACACCCAAAAAAGTGTAATTTACTATATAACTATAATTTACTATAATTTACTGTATAACTATAATTTATAGAATTTATATATTATATACGTTTTATTGCTTTTCTTTAAGTTAAGCAGTGAACTTTGGCCAAAAACAATAAAATCTAATTTGATATTATTTGGCTGAAATATCCTGTATTTCTAAGGGAATTGACGCTTTTTTTCAAAAGTCATTCATTAGCTCATTTCATTCCTTTAAATAAGCCTGTGGGGTGAGCCCGGGGAGTGAGACCCAGGAACGCGGCTGAATCAGCATTAATCATAGCTCTGAGCTTGTCCTGCCCCCATAGCCTAGGCAGATCTTGCAAATGACCCCAGCCCAAGGGGACTGCAGGCTTGTAATACACCCTCCTCTTGTGTCCCCTCCCTCCGTGTTGAGTGCTAGGATCAGTCTAGGTGTCTGCACAGGAATAGTTGTTTGCCTGAGGAAAACACTTGTAATATTCCTGGCCTGGTGACGGGCAGTCACACGGCTGAAGAGAGGGAAGGAGGGGTGTGCATGGATGGAACAGGGAGCCAAGAACGGATTGCAGGATGTGTCTAGAGATACATGTTGTGAGGGGGGCAGCACCTGTGGAGGATGTTTCCAGGTTCTCTTTGGCCACAAAAATCCCCCAATTCCTGCAAAGCCTGCCACCTCGCTGGCTGCAAAAAAGGAAGTTACCCCTTTCCAGCTGGTGTGACATTTGTAGGGAATCTCCTTTTGGGAATTCACACTTCCAGCCTTCCTATTCCCTGGTCTGTCTTTCAAACTGCTGGCAATGTGAGCCAAGGGGGTGTGCCACGCAGGTTTGCATCATGTTTGCTAAAGTAGCTGGAAGAGTCCTCTGCCAGCATGGGGAAATGATTTTTCTTAATGCAGTGCTGTCTCGGGGCTGGTTTTCTGAAAGGATGTGTCAGTTTCAGCGGCACCTTCTTTGGCTCTGGTTGGCTTCTGGGAATGCGAGCCCAGGCCCCCCCTACACGGCCCCCCTGCCCCCACCCCCAGCTTGTAAAAGGCTGACTGACAGGTTGCGT
>NW_007731457.1:4763-8043 GCF_000696425.1 Galeopterus variegatus | reverse complement strand
CATGGGGAAATGATTTTTCTTAATGCAGTGCTGTCTCGGGGCTGGTTTTCTGAAAGGATGTGTCAGTTTCAGCGGCACCTTCTTTGGCTCTGGTTGGCTTCTGGGAATGCGAGCCCAGGCCCCCCCTACACGGCCCCCCTGCCCCCACCCCCAGCTTGTAAAAGGCTGACTGACAGGTTGCGTGTCAGTGAGCGCTGCCTCCTGGAAGCCCGGGGCCTGCTGGGGAGTGCGGATCCCACCTTGCATTGTGTGCATCAAGGGCCCTGACAAGTGCTGATGGATTTGGCCTCCTTGCGGCTCCCCAGCTCTGGGCAGGGACAAAGGGAAGCATTGTTTGGCAGGGCAGGCCTCTGCCTGTGAACCCACTCGTTTGCCTGATGGTGGAGACAGGTGTATCACACGCTCAGCATGCCAGAGCTGTGCTGGATGATAAAGATCTCAGCTGTGTTCCCCAGGTTAGAGACACATATGGCCCAAGGAACGGCCCTCCCGTGGTCACTCTGCTCTCCCTACAACTGGCCCCTGACTCTTCTTCTGTTGGTTTGCTCTTCTGAGCTCTGCTCCTAAAAAAAGGGTCTTGTTGGGGGAGGTGAAACAGGATTCTGTTCCAACTTCCTGTTCTTTGTAGCTCAGGGAGGGGCAGCAGGGTGCTGGACATCCTCACTGGGGAAGGCAAATTTGTCCCATTGCTTAGCTGAGGCTGCGAGATCACCTCCTGTCAATGCACCGGGACTAAGTGTCCCACGTCTCCCAGGAGACCCTTCCAGATTAACCCAATCCAGCCAAGGGCATCGCACGGGGAGGTATTTTCCTTGTAACTTCTGGGTTGTTGCCATAGATACTCCAAACCATTTTCATCGTTTCTAATTAAAATTATATTTTTATTAAGTAACAGATAAATAAAGCTTAACAAGTCAAACAGCATGACAACCTTTTTAAAGAAAGCCAGTCATGCTCTGCCCTGCTCTTTCCCAACTCTGAATCCGCTCCCCAGGAGCACCTCTTTAAATTCTAATTTAGATCTTGCTTTTGATATTTACCCACTCTTTCCCAATACCATGCTTGTCCTGGCATTTCTCTCTATTTTCATTTCAGGTATTATCTAGTGACTTTTTATCTTGAAAAGTGAAAGTTTCCTTAGGGTCACATTCAGCTTCATGGAACAAAATCCTCCCCACAGTGGCTTAACCAAATAAGGGTACGTTTCTCTCATGTAACCTGAAATACAGTAGAGGTTCAGCCTGGGAGGGAGCAATGGCTCCATGACTCCACTGGGGACCCACCTGCTCCTATCTTTCCACTCTGTAATCCTTAGCTTGTNGAGGTTCAGCCTGGGAGGGAGCAATGGCTCCATGACTCCACTGGGGACCCACCTGCTCCTATCTTTCCACTCTGTAATCCTTAGCTTGTACAAAGCTGCAACATGCCCGCTATGATAGGCAGAATAATGGCCTCCTAAAGATGTCTATCTCCTAATGCCCATAACCTGTGCATATCTTATGTCACATGGCAAAGGAGAATCACGGTTGCTAATGGAATTAAGGTTGTTAATCAGGCTTCCGGTCAAGATGGCAGAACAGATGGTCCCCAGCGTCACTCTCTCCCACAAATCAACCAATTTACAACTATAAAAAGCAATGACACAGCCAAACTGGGGCCGCTAGATCTCAGGGGAAGAAGAGAGACCTATGGAGTGCATGAAGGCAGGAGAAGCCACGATGAGAGAGAGAAAAAACTGCTCAGACCATTTCAATCCCCAGCTGCTTCCCGGCTGGAGATGCTGAGTGCACAAGGCGGGAGCTGGCAAAAGCTGCAGCTGTGCCCTTTGGATGAAGTTGCTTGGAGGCAGCAGGGGAGAAGAGGGCCTTGGTGACCCCCAGGACAGCAAGACCACTAATAGCATTCTTGTGGACTCACATAGGAGTGAGTAGCCACAACAACTGAAGAAAAGGAGCCACTCAGAGGCCAGTGAGTCATTGCAGGGGTCCGGCGCATGGCCCATGGGAAGTGTTCGGAGTGTAGGCAGTGTGTGTGTGTGGGGGGTGGGTGGGGGGTGGGACTGGCCCACCGGGAGAATGCTGGGGCACAGCAAGGACAGCTGATCTGCACTCCTATTGCAAAGGACCACTCAGAGGAGATTGGTCAGGAATACAGAATTGCATGGGGTGCAGTTTGATGAAAAGACTCAGGCCCAGACCAGAGTTTTGGATCTCTTGAGAGCTGGAAGTACCTATAAAGTCAACCATTAAAACCTGAGCTGAGCAAAAAGCCTTCCCTAGAATCAGCAGCAAAGCAACCATCTAGCTCAACCCCAGAGCTCATGTACTGGTCCCCACAGGAAGTTCCCCCATTTTAGAATTAAGCAAAGGACAACAAATTAGTTCCAGCACAGAGTTTAAATGGTGGGAACAGCAAATAATCCAACACAGAACTGAAAGAAAAAACAAAGTACCTGCAACCAGAAACAAAGTTTCATATTAACTAGTAAAGGTCTCATTTCACCAAAGAACACCTATAATACATAGAAGGACCAGAAGTCACCTGGGATACCAAGCCAGAAACAGGGGAAGGCTGGGGACCTCAGCAATGCCCCCTGACACCTGCAACCAATCCCGAGGGTGGGGATGAGGGTCTCGACCATGCTCCCTGACACGTGCAGCCAGCCCAGTAGCAACCACTGAGCCACTGCAAGAAATGCCCCAGGCTCTCCCAGCTGGGGTGGTGGAGGCCTCAGGACTTAGCCATACCCTTCTGATGCACAGCCAGCCCAGCAGCAACCAACCACCAAGCTGCTGCAGAAAGCACCCTGGGCTCTCCCAACCCAGGCTGGTGGGGGGCCCAGGGACTTGGCTACACTCCCTCAATGCATGCAACCAGCCCAGCAACAACCACCAAACTGCAGCAAGAAGGGCCCTGGGCTCCTGAGCTGCGGTGGTGGGGGGGTGAAGGCTTTTCTACACCCCCCGACATCTGCACCCAGCCCAGGAATGATGAAGCCACTGCTGGAAGCCCCCCAGTCTCCCCTATGGGAATGAGGGGGGTGCCACAGGCCTCAATCCCACCCCTCCTCCTTCCTCCTTCTTCCATCCCATTTCCTTCCCCTTTCTCCTCTCCCCCTCCCTCCCAACTGCTCTGCAACAACATCCTTCAATGTAAAAAATAATGTTAATACAATTTCATTTTCTTTAAAAAAAAAGGTTGTTAATCAGCTTACCTTAAAATAAGAAAATTATCCTGGATTTTCCCAATGGGCCAATGTATTCACAAAGGATTTTGTAAA
>NW_007731457.1:0-3847 GCF_000696425.1 Galeopterus variegatus | reverse complement strand
GGGGGGGTGAAGGCTTTTCTACACCCCCCGACATCTGCACCCAGCCCAGGAATGATGAAGCCACTGCTGGAAGCCCCCCAGTCTCCCCTATGGGAATGAGGGGGGTGCCACAGGCCTCAATCCCACCCCTCCTCCTTCCTCCTTCTTCCATCCCATTTCCTTCCCCTTTCTCCTCTCCCCCTCCCTCCCAACTGCTCTGCAACAACATCCTTCAATGTAAAAAATAATGTTAATACAATTTCATTTTCTTTAAAAAAAAAAAGGTTGTTAATCAGCTTACCTTAAAATAAGAAAATTATCCTGGATTTTCCCAATGGGCCAATGTATTCACAAAGGATTTTGTAAATGAAAAAAGGAGGTAGAAGAGGATGAATCAGAGTGATTTGACATGGGAAAGACTCAATTGGTCATTGAATGCTTTGAAGATGGAAGGGGCCATAAGCCAAGGAATACAGGTACCCTCTAGAAGGTGGAAGAGACCAGAAAACAGATTCTCCCCTGGAGCCTCCATAAAGTTACATAGCCCTGCTGACCACACCTTGATTTTAGCCCAGTATGACCCATTTTGGACTTCTGAACTCTCGAACTATCAGATAATAAATGTGTATGATTTTAAGCCACTCCATTTATGGTAATTTATTTTAACAGCTATAGGAAACTAATGCATCAAGCTAAAATGGTATTTCCCAGTCACCGTTGCAGCTAGAGAGTGACATAATTCTGGCCAATGTGACAAAAGCAGTTGGCAGCTGAGGATTTTCCCAAGAAAGTTTTGTTTTTCTGAGGTAGACACTGTCTTTTTCTCTGGTTGCATTCTTCTTCTTGCCTGGAATGCAGATGAAAAGTTGGAGATGAAACAGCCACCACAGCACCATGAGGAAAGCATGATAGAAAGTCAGTCAACACTGGGCACACTGGGACAGACAGAGCCCTCATGCCAGTCCTGGACTGCTGCCCCTAGACTTCCTGTGTGTGAGCAAAATAAAAACCTATTTGCTTGGGCATCTGTTACATGCTGCCCTATCCTGAGTGAAATGCTCTGCTACCAAGCTCTCCTATATCTACCTCTTTCTTGATTTACTCCCTCATTCTGCTGGAGCACATCCTTCCATAGCTTTCTGGGGAGGTAAATTTTTTGAGAACTTGCACATCTTAAAATGTCTTTGTTCACACTTGATTGAGATTTTGTTTGCTGTAGAAAACTAGGCAAATCACTTCATCTTGGAATTTTGATATTATTACTCCCTTGCCTTCTTGTCTTTGTGTTGCTGTTTAATCATTCAGGACTATTCAGATTCTTGTTCCTTCATATGTGAAACCTCTCTCTCCTTCTTCCCTTCCTCCCTCTCCTTTCCTCCTGTCCTATCTCCCTCTTTTTAAGGTCTTCTTATTTCTAATGAGCTGAAACTTTATGATACAGAGTCTCGGTGTGGTTCTGTTTTCATTCATTGAACCAGTGCCTTGAAAGCACATTGCAACCCGGAAGCTCATGTTCATTTTCTTATATTATTTATTTCACAATATCCTCCCCTCAATTTTTATCTGTCTCTCTTTTGGAGTTCTCATTTGTTGGATCTTGGAATTCTGGTTTGATCCTCTATCTTATCATTCTTCTTGTGCTTACCATATCTTTTTCTGTCTCGTGGACCTTTTAACATTACATTCCAATTCTACTACCGACTTTTTTCTTCTTAATTTCTGCTACCATACTTTTAGTTTTCAAAAGCTCTTCTTGCACAAATTTTTTTTTCTTGTGGCCTCTTGTTCTTATTTTTTGGATGCAATACTTTTTCCTGTTTTTCCAAGGATAATGATGAAAGATGTTAGTAGTTTTTGTTTTGTTTTTACTTTCTTCTGCTCTTTGTATTGACTGTTTTCCCTGGGTTCTTCCTTCTCCTACCCCCCGCCCCCACCATAATTGTGTTATTTTGGTCTTTGTCTTTCCTACTGGGAGCTTTCCCCAAATGCTTGCCTCATTGAAAGCTTTGGATGCAGGGGTGCAGGTGGATGGGACTTGACAGCTGGTAAACCCCACTGTAGGGCACTTAAACTAGACTTTCCATTGGAAACTCTCACATATCACTATCTTTAGGGCTTTTCTCTTGGGATGATCTATATTACCATAGAATAATCTACACAGTTCATGTCAGAGGGGTTGTAAATTGGTTGCTAACATTTGGAGAGTCAATTAAGCAAAGCAGCATGTAGACATTCCTTTAATACACTTGTCTTCTGCTCCTTGCTTGGCCCCTACCTTCTGCAGTCCTCACATCTGACTCTGTCTGGTTTAGTTTCTTTAGAAACTAAATTGTCAGTCTCCTGTTGGGTGAAGGAGAAGTTGCCTGGCAGCACAGTGTGGGGGTGTGCTGGGGATCTGGGTGCTCCAGCAGCCCCAGTGCAGACTCTCAATGAATCCTGCTATACCCAACTCATCCCAATCCTGCCTTCAGAGGTAGCAGGTGCGTCCAGTTATCTTGCCTTTCCAGTGCTCTGTGGTGCAGGTCAGCTACCTTGTGTGGCCTCCTCCTCTGCAGGCAGTCATGCCTCAACTTTTCATACTCAACTAAATCAGCTGCCAACTTTTCAAAATTGTCTCCTGTCCTCCCCTCTTTCATTTTCTTTGTCTTTCTGACTGTTTTCTTAATCTTTTAAATTCATTTACTGTCATTTCAGTGATTTGTGGAAGAGGTGGAAAGAATCATGCATACTCAATCTGCCATATTTAACTAGAACCTTTCCTGACCTTTTACTGCCTGTCACCCCAGCAGCATACTCCAGGAACCCAGGCCCAACAAATCTCTATATGTCACTCATAGGAACTGGAGCCCAGAAATATTAAAAGCAGCTACTGACACATAACAAATGTCTGATTGCTTAATTTAGGCCCACAAATATTAATTAATTGCATATTATGTGCCATACACTGGAGATATAAAAATAATTAAGATAAAGTTGATGCTCTCAGGTAAAGACAGGGAGTAATAAAGTTATTGAGCATATTATCTTGAGTATGTCTCAAATAAAGCTTTCAGAGAGGTCATGTAAAGTTTAGAGATGTGAGATAACCTGCCTGGGCTTCCCTACTAAAGGTAATAGCAGGCTGGAATTTAAACCCATGTCTATGTGACTCCTTGGTCAATGTTCACTGCTCCAAAATGCTCTGCTTTTATTGTTCAGGCTCTTTCCAGACCTGACAGGCCATGGCTATTCTCAGAGTCTTGTCTTAACGTTTAGCCTTCTGTTTGTCTGCTCTGCCATTTTCAGCTTGTTTTTGTTTTTATCCTCATGTTTGGCCCCCAGGGCCACAAAATGGCTGTGGCAGCTCCACGAATTATGTCCCTGTCTATAGTGGGTTAAATAGTGTCCTCTCAAAATTTGTGTGCACTGGGAACCTCAGAATATGACCTTATAGAGTCTTTGCAGATGTAATGAAGGTAAGAATCACGATGAGATCACACTGAATTAGAGTGGGCCCTAAGTCCAATGTGCATCCCTATAAGAGGCAAAGAAGGACACACAGAGACATAGAGAAGAAGGGTTTGTGGAGACAGAGGCAGAGATTGGAATGATGTTGCCACAAGCCAGGTTGTGCCAGGAGCCACCAGAAGGTGAAAGAGGCAAGGAAGAATTCTTCTCTAGAATCTTTGGAGAGAGTGTGGTCCTTCCAACACGTTGATTTTGGACTTCAGGACTCTAGGACTGTGAGAGAATAAATTCATATTGTTTTAAGCTACCATTTGGTGGTAATTTGTTATGGCAACTACAAAAACTAATGGGGAGGGGAGGTCAGTACCAGCTGCTTCCCCCCGTTTTAGCAGGAAAGCCAAAGTTTTCCTGGAAGCATCTC
>NW_007731456.1:158649-159607 GCF_000696425.1 Galeopterus variegatus | reverse complement strand
GACTTGGGCCTTACCGAGAAGTTTCCTCTCTGGTCAGCTCTGGGAGTTCTCCCTGATCCTCGAGTTCTGGCCCTGGCAGCTGGATCCTGTCCTGCCGGCCCGACAGGGTGTGTGTGATCCGTAAATCTCCACCTTGGTATCCCGGCATTTCCCCTCTCTGTGTGCACACGATGGGGCCTCCTGGAGGGTGTGTCTTTTTTTCCGAGAATCCTCCTCCTTTGCCAGACCCCTCCCCTCTCTGTGCACTTAGTACAGGGCTGGGGCATGTCTTCTGCAATCCTCGTCTCTCAGCCCCGCCTGGCCCCAAAGGGGTCTCAGGCCTCCACCACGGACACTGTGGGTGTTCCAGCGTCCCTGGTCAAGGTCCTCTCTGGGCCTCCCACCTTCCCCCTGGTATTGCAGCCCCCTGTGTGGTTGAGTTATCTCCCACACCAGTGTGCGAGCCCCCCGGGGGAGGATCCCACAGCATACAGTTCCTCTTTGAATCCCCCCGGCGTGAGCCAGCTCGGCACCCTCAGGCCAGCTCTCCAGCAGGATCAAGCGGGCTCGGGGGCACCCCGGTCACCCCTCTCCCAACCAGAAATCAGTCTGGGGTTTTTCCAAACTGAAGGCCACAGAGATGATATCTGCCTCCCGGAAGCAGGGAGTTTACCTGGGGCTGAAGCCCCAGGTGTGGTGGAGTGACAGTCTGGCCGGGATCCTCTTCCCTGCCCTCCCAATGCTGGCCAGGGGCTCCCCATGCCACCAGAGATCCGTGGGTGGAGTGGGATTGGTGGCCGGTCCACAGGCCCCGGGGGGCCCCTCGCTGAGACACACAAGTGGCACAGCTCAGTGAGGAGCCACGCCAAGGCAAGATGGCTGGCTTGCCTGATCTGAGCCGGCTGGCTCCGCCCCCCCCCAGAGAAAATGGAGGCAGCACTGATGAAGGCGCCTAGCCTGGTGTGGTAAGCGGGGGCCG
>NW_007731456.1:146682-158540 GCF_000696425.1 Galeopterus variegatus | reverse complement strand
GGCACTCTCAGGAATCTTCTTTTGCATCGGCCCTAAAACCTCGAGACTATAGTTGCTTTTATTCGTTGTAGATTAGTTGATCAGTGATTTATTTGTTTTTTGTTGCTCTTGGAAATGCAAATAGTACTCTGGTAGCACAGCGCACACTTCTCAGGCTCGCTCTGTCCTCTGGCACGCCCGCTCCAGACCCATCGCCATTTTGCTCCCCCTATCTCAACGTAGTTTTAATTTGCATTTCTCTGATGACTAGTGATGTTGAGCATTTTTTCTTGTACATGTTGGCTTTTTCATGTACATGTTGGCCATTTGTATATCTTCCTTTGAAAAATGTCTACTCAGCTCCTTTGCCCATTTTTTAATTGGGTTATTTGTTTTTCTTTACTGTATAATTGCTTGAGTTCCTTGTATGTTATGGATATTAATCCCTTGTCAGATGCATAGTTAGCAAAAATTTTCTCCTACTCTGTCGTTTCACTCTGATGTTTGTTTCCTTTGCTGTGTAGAAGCTTTTTAGTTTGATATAGTCCCATGTGTTTATTTTTTCTATTGCTGCTTGGGCTTTCAGGCTCATGTTCATAAAGTCTGTGCCCAGACCTAGTTCCTGAAGTGTTTCACCTATGTTTTCCCTTAGTAATTACAGTTTCAGATCTTATACTTAAGTCTTTAATCCATTTTGAGTTGATTTTAGTATATGATGAGAGGCACATATCTAGTTTCATTCTTCTGCATATGGATATCAAATTTTCCCAGCACCAATTATTGAAGAGGCAGTCTTTTTCCCAATGTAGATTTTTGTTGCCTTTGTCCAATATCAGATGGGTATAAGCCTGAGGGGTGATTTCTGGGTACTCTATTCTGCTGCACTGGTGCGTGTGTCCATATTTGTACCAGTACCATGGTGTTTTGGTTACTATAGCTTTGTAGAATAATTTGAAGTCAGGTAGTCTTATGCCTCTGGCTTCTTCTTCTTCTTCTTCTTCTTCTTCTTCTTCTTCTTCTTCTTCTTCTTCTTCTTCTTCTTCTTCTTCTTCTTCTTCTTCTTCTTCTTCTTCTTCTTCTTCTTTTTCTTCTTCTTCTTTTTGCTCAGGATTGCTTTGGCTATTGGGGTCTTTTGTTGTTCCATATGAATGTGTTGAGATTGTTTTTTCAATTTCTGTGAAGAATGTCATTGGTATATTGATGGTACATTGAATATGTAGATCGCTTTCAGTAGTGTAGACATTTTCAAAATATTAATTCTTCTAATCCAAGAGAATGTAATATCTGTCCATCTTTTTGTGCCTTTAATTTCTTTCAGAAGTGGTTTGTAGTTCTCATTGTAGAGATCTTTCATTTCCTTGCTTAAACTGATCCCTAGGCATTTTATTTTTTTCATGACTATTGTAAATGGTCTTACTTTCTTTATTTCTCTTTCTGTTAGTTTACTATATAGTATATAAATGCAACTGATTTAGGGGAATTTATTTTGTATCCTGCAATGTTGTTGAAGTTATTAACCAGCTCTAGGAGTTATTTGATAGAGTCTTTAGGTTTTTCTATAGTATCATGTCATCTGCAGATAGAGACACTTTGGCTTTGTCTTTTCCAATCTGGATTGCCTTTGTTTCTTTCCCTTGCCTGATTGCTCTGGCTAGTACATCAAGTACTATGTTAAATAAAAGTGGTGATTGTGGACATCCTTGTCTTGTTCCTGTTCTTAAGGGAAAGGCTCTCAATTTTTTCCCATTTATAATGATACTGGCAGTGGGCTTGCTATAAATGGCTTTTATTGTGTTGAGATACTTTCCTTCTATAACTAATTTGCTGAGAGTTTTTATAATGAAGGGATGTTGAATTTTGTCAAATGCTTTTTCAGCATGTATTGAGATAATCATATGGTCTTTGTCCTTGAGTTTGTCTATGTGATGAATCACATTTATTTACTTTCATGTGTTAAACCATCCTTGCATCCCTGAGGTGAATCCCACTTGATCATGGTGTATAATTTTTTAAATGTGTTGCTGGATTCTGATTGCCAATATTTTGTTGAAGATTTTTGCATTCATGTTTATCAAGGATATTGGCCTGTAATTTTCTTTTTTTATTCTATATTTATGTTGTTTTGATATCAGAGTTATATTGGCCTCATAGAATGAGTTTGGGAGAGTATCTTCTGTTTCAATTGTTTGGAATAGTTTGAAAAGAATTGGCATTAACTCCTCTTTAAGAGTTTGATAGAATTCAGCTGTAAAGCCATCCAGACCTGGACTTTTCTTTTTTGGAAGATTGCTGATTACCATTTCAATCTCTTTGCTTGTTATCGGTCTGTTTAGGTTTTCTATCTCTTCTTGGTTCAGTCTCAGTACTTTGTAGTTGTCCAGAAACTTATCCATGTGTTCAAGGTTTTCATATTTGTTGTCATACAGTTTATAATAGTCTCTAATGATTCTTCATATATCTGTGGTATTGGTTTTAATGTTTCCCTTTTCATTTCTGATTTTTGTTATTTGGGTATTCTCCCTTTTTTGTTAACACTGCTAATGGTTTTTCTATTTTTTTAAAAAATTTTATTGAAAAACCAACTTTTTGTTTCATTGATATTTTTTATTGTTTTTTGGGTCTCTATTTCATTCAGTTCTGCTCTGATCTTAATTATTCCTTTCTGTCTACTACCTTTAGGTTTGGATTGTTGTTGTTTTCAAGTTCTTTGAGGCATAGTGATAGGTCATTTATTTGAAGTCTTTCCATTCTTTTGATGTAAGCATCTATTGCAATAAATTTCCCTTTTACTACTGCTTTTACAGTAAACCACAGGTTTTGGTATAATGTATCTTTATTTTCGTTAGTTTCTAGAAATTGTTTGATTTCCTGTTTAATTTCTTCTTGTACCTATAGTTCATTCAGGAGCCTATTATTTTGTTTCCATATATCTGTCTAGTTTCCAGAGTTTGCTTATTATTACTTTTCAACTTTAGTCCTTTGTGGTCTGAAAAGATACCTGGAATGATTTCTATTTTTAAAAATTTGCTGAAAATAGACCTGTGACCTACTATGTGGTCTATCCTGGAGAATGTCCCATGAGCTGATGAGAAGAAAGTGTATTCTTTAGTTGTTTGGTGAAATGTTCTGTATAAATCTGCCAGGTCCAGTTGGTCTAACATGTAGTTAAATCCTGTGTCTCTTTGTTGATTTGTTGCCTGGAAGATCTGTCCCATACTGAGTAATGGGTGTTCAGGTCACCCACTATTAACATATTAGGGTCTATTTCTTTCTTTAGGTCTGAGAGTGTTTGCTTTATATATCTCTGTGCTCTAGTATTGGGTGTGTATATATTTATGTTTGTTACATCTTGTAGCTGGATTGATCCTTTTATCATTATATAGTGGCCTTCTTTGTTTCTTTTTATGTTTTTTTGGTTTAAAGTCCATTTTATCTGATATAAGAATGGCTGCTCCTGCTCATTTTTGGTTTCCATCTGCATGGTATATCTTTTTCCATCCCTTCACTTTTTTGTCTGTGTGTGTCTCTATATGTGAGATGGGTCTCTTGAATATAGCATATTTTTGTGGGTACCTTTTAAATCCCATCTGTCAATCTGTACTTTTTAATGGGGAGTTTAATCCATTCACATTTAGAGTAGTTATTGACAGATATTGTTTAATTCCTGTAATTTAATTGTTTTTTCTTTAGTTGTTTTAAATATCTTTTGGTCCTTACTTCCCCTTTTATTTCTCTTCTTCAATGTAAGTTGGATATTTGAGGGGGCATGATTCACCTTCATGCTCTTTCTCACTGGCATTTTTGCTTTAGCAGCAGGCTTTGCTATTTCTTGTGTCTCTGTGGTAGTGACATTCATTATGAAGGAATCCCTTGAGAAATTCTTGCAGGGCTGGTCATGTGGTGGTGAACTCCCACAATTTTTGTTTATTTGGGAAATAAAAGTATTTCTGTCTCATTTCTGAAGGAGAGCCTTGCTGGGTAAAAAATTCTTGGCTGGCAATTTTTTTCATTTAATATTTTAAATATATCATTCCACTTTCTTCTAGCCTTTAGGGTTTCCATTGAGAAGTCTGCTGTTAGTCTGATTGGGGGTTCCCTTATAGGTGACTTGATACTTTTCTCTTGCTGCTTTTAGAATTCTTCCTTTGTCTTTGAGCTTTGCAAATTTGATTATAATGTGTCTTGGAGAGGATCTTTTAGGATTGAATCTGTTTGGGGAACTTTGAGCTTCCTGGATCTGAAGGTTTGCATTTCTCCCTACCCCTGGTATGTTTTCTGTTGTTATTTCCTTGAATATTTTTTCAATACCTTTACATTTCTCCATCCCTTCTGGAATACCCACAATTCTGATGTTAGAGCTCTTGTGATTGTCTACTATTTGTCTTAGATTTTCATCATTATTTTTAATTTCTTTTTTTGTCTGCCTGTGTTATTTCAAAAAGACCATCTTTAAGATCTGAAATTCTTTGTTCTGCTTGCTCTAGCCTGCTGTGTAAGCTCTCTGTTGTGTTTTTTATTTTGATAAGTGAATCTTTCATTTCTAGGAATTCTACTATGTTCTTTTTTACAGTATTAATCTCTTTGTAAATTTCCTCCTTGTTATCCAGGATATTTTTTCTTGTTTCATTGTGTTCTCTAACTGAATCTTCTTTTTATTTATTCAAGCTTTCTTAAGATCATTGCTCGTAATTCTTTTTCAGACACTTAATCGAGTCCCTGTTCCAAGACGTCTGGAATTTGAGAATTACTGTATTCTTTTGGTGGTATCATATCTTCTTGTTTGTTTGTAGTTCTAGTATTTTTTTTATTGATGTTTGGTCATCTGGTAGAGGTCTTGCTTCTTCTGTTACTCTGGGTTTGGCTATGAGGATAAAGACTTTCTCCTCTATTTGCAGGCTCTGCTGGTGACTCTTCTTATATCAGTGTAGTCAAGTGAGTGGCCAGTTGCCTATAGAGTAGCCCTGGCTGCTACTGTGGTAGTGAACTGTCCTTGTGGTGACAGAAGGTATTTCGGTATTTATATTACAACACCTTGGCTCTTGTTCTAGATTTCCATGTTTGTATACTGAGCCCATGGTGCTGGTTGTAGACTGAGCCCATGGTGCTGTGCAGTTCTCTGCTCACCCTGGTGCCTTCTGTGCTGTGTGTGCTTCCCTTCCCCCCCAGGGCCTTGGACTGGATCCCAGTGCCACATGGGTCTTAGCTCACCTCTGTGGCTTCTGGGCTGTGTATGCTTCCCGCTGGGCCTTAGACTGGGCCTCAGTGCTGTAAGGGTCTGGTCTCAGCTCACATCAGCATGTGCTGGGCTATGTGTTTCCTTTCCCCCTGGGCCTTAGGCTTTCTATCAAACATTTAAAGAAAAATTAATGCCACTTGTCCTAAAACTTTTCAAAAAATTTAAATAGAAGCCATTATCCCAAACTCATTCTATGAGGCTGGCATCACCTTGACACCAAAACCAGATAAAGATGAAAAAAAAAAAAAAGGAAATTACAGGCCAGTATCCTTGACAAACATAGTTGCCAAAATCCTCAACAAATTATTAGGAATCAAAATACTGCAACACATCAAAAAAATTATGCACCATGATCAAATAGAATTCATCCCAGGGATGCAAGGATGGTTCAACATATAAATGTGATACAATATGTATGATACACTATATCAACAAAAATCAAGGAGAAAAACTGAATGATTATCTCAGTAGATGCAGGAAAGCATTTCATAAAGTCCAACATCCCATCATGTTTAAGACACTCAGTAAATTATGTATAGAAGGAAATTATCTCAACATAATAAAAGCTGTTTATAACAAACCAATCACCAATATAATCCTGAATGGGGAAAAGCTTTTAGCTTTATTTATTTATTTATTTTTCCAGGAACAAGACAAGGATAACCACTCACACCACTCCTATTTAACATAGAATTGGAAGTATATACAGAGCAGTCAGGCAAGAGAAAGAAATTAAGGGCATCCAGATGGGGATAGATGAAGTCAAAGTATCCCTGTTTGCAAATGACATGATCTTACATATATAAAATACCAAAGATTCTACCAAAGGCTCTTAGAGCTGATTAACCATTTCAGCAAGGTTGCTGGATTCAAAATCTACACCCCAAAAGCTGTAGTGTTTTTATACTCCTGTAATGAACTAGCTGAAAGAGAAATCAAGAAATCAAGTCAAGTTACAGTAGTTGCTAGAAATATGAAATACTTCAGAATCAATTTAACCAAGGAGAAGAAAGATCTCTACAATGAGAACTACAAAACACTACTGAAATAAATTAAAGAGGACACAAAATGGGGAAAAGACATACCATGATCTTGGATGGGAAGAATAAATATATTGTATATTTCCATTCTACTCAAAGCCATTTACAGATTCAATCCAATCCCCATGAAAATATCAATGGCATTCTTTGAAGAAATAGAAAAAGCAATCTTAACATTCATATAGAACAAGAAAAGACCCTGAGTAGCCAAAGAAAACCTGAGCCAAAAAACCAAAACAAAAACAAAAAGCAAAAAACATAAAGCTGGGGCATAGCACTGTAGGACTTTAAAGTATATTACAAAGATATTGTAACCAAACAGCATGGTACTGGCATAAAAACAGACACTTGGATCAATGGAACAGAATAGAAAAACTGGGAATCAACCCAGATACTTAGAGCAACTGATCTTTGACAAAGGCAACAAGAATACACATTGGAGAAAAGACTGCCTCTGCAATAAATGGTGCTGGGAAAATTGCATATCCATATGCAGAAGAATGAAACTGGACCTGTACCTCTCTCCATATACTAAAATCTACTCAAAATGGATTAAAGACTTGAGTATAAGACCCGAAACCCTAAAATTACTAATGGAAGACATGAGGGAAACTTTTCAGGAAGTAGGACTTTGCAAAGACTTTGTGAATAAGACCCACAAAACACAAGCAACTAAGGAAAAAATATACAAATGGGTTATATCAAACTAAAAAGCTTCTGCACAGCAAAGGAAACAATCAAAAGAGCAGAAAGACATCCTACAGAATGGGAGAAAATATTTGCAAGCTATACATCCAACAAGGGATTAATATCCAGAATATATAAAGAACTCAAACAATTATGCCATAAATCATCATCATCTAATTAAAAAATGGGCAAAGGAGATGAATAGAGATTTTTCAAAGGAAGACACACCAACGGCCAACAGATACATTAAAAAATGCTTGACATCACTAGTCATCAGAGAAATGTGAATCAATACCACATTGAGATATCATCTCACTCCAGTTAGACTGGTTCATTGTTAAAAAGACTGAGAATAACAAATGCTGGGGAGGGTACAGGGAATGGGGAACTCTACTCTTGGTGGGGGTGTAAATTAGCACGGCCATTATGAAAAACAGTATGGAGGTTTCTCAAACAACTATGGATAGAAGTGCCATATGATCCAGCAATCCCAGTACTGGGCATATAGCCAAAGGAATGGAAATCATCATGTTGAAGGGATGCCTGCACACTGATGTTCACTGCGGCTATATTTACAATAGCTGAAATATGGAACCAACCTAAGTGTCCATCGATAGACAACTGGTTAAGAAAAATTTGGTATATATACACAATGGAATACTACTCATCCATTAAAAAAATGAAATTCTGCCATTGCAACAACATTGATGAGTATGGAGAAAATTATGTTAAGTGAAATAAACCAGGCAAGGAAAGTGAAATACCATATATTCTCACTCATAACTGGTTGCTAAAAAAGAAGGAAAGAAAGAAAGGAAGGAAGAAAAAAAGATGAAAGAAAAAAGAAAGAAAAAAGAAAAAGACCACAATAATATGTTGAGCTTTCAGAAGCTGAGAACAAGCATAAGCATACTAGAGATGGGGATGAGGGGTAGAGGGGGTTTGAGGAGTGATAGGTTGGGTAAAGGGCATAAAGAAAATCATGATTTGTAAAAATGAATATGCCAGTAATAAAGAATAAAAATAAAACAAAAAATGACAAAAGCATTTATTGGTTCATCCTCATGCCATGTAATTGGTTGAGATGCTAGTTGTGTAAATGCTAATGAGAGACATGAATTCTGCTTTGAACTCACAATCTAGTCAGAGAGACTCAAACCAATCACTGATTCAAAGTGATAAGTACAATAACAAGTACAATACAGGTGAACACAAAAAGGACAACTGAATTGTCTGAGGTCAGTCTTGGGAAAGAAAAAGGTAATAGCACTTGGATATCTCTACTTACCTTTTTTCTGCCACCAGATTCCTGAAACAATACTCTTGGAGTTCTTATGCATAGCATTTGTTGCCACTTTTAGCCCACAGGCCTTCCTCTCATAACACTGAGGGAATGATATTTTTTTATTTGTATTTTGTGTTTTAGTGTTTAAATTGATAACAATTTTATTTGTAAGGACCTCTCCTGGAAGCTGATCAACTACAACTTACTCTGCAAAAGACTGGGGGTATGTACGGAGATGGTACTTATGTCAAGGGGGAAGATCCTACCAAATCTAGAACCAGTTATAATGCCAGAAGCAGGTATCTGTGGCAGCATGAATGCCAATTATGTGGGTTCTCTTTTCCACAATATCACGTCTTTATTAACATAGAGGTAACATTACTGCTATTTTAAAAATGGAGTTTGCATATAAAGATGCTTTGAAACTTAGTTCAGCCTCCATATGCCTGCATTATAAACTAAGAGATAGAAAAAAATTGTGTCAAAGCCAACTGTATTATAAAATATGAAAGTGTTTTCTACTTTTGAGAAATGTCTTTTAACCAACAATCAAGAATTTCCAGATATTATCATAAAGGTCTTATTTTTATAAGTAAATAATACATTTGTATCACACATCAGTTTGTATGAAATACACTGAGGTGAAGTTGGTTCTATTACCAGCTCTAACATAATTTGTGTGACTCTTGGCAAGCGCCTTAATTTCTAAACCCATCTTTGCTCTTATAAAAATAAAGAGTTCAGTTAATAATAATGTACTGGTATTTCAAAATCGCTAAAATAACATATTTTTAACATTTTCATCACACAAAAAAGATAAATTGGTGCGGTAATAGATATGTTTATTAGGTTGATTAAATTATTCTGCAATGTATGCATAGATCAGACCATCAAATTGTATTCTATAAATATGCACAATTATTATTTATCAATTAATGATAAATAAATAAGTACAAATAAAAACAGCAAGTTTAAACCAGATTTTAGACTTCCCAAGCAGGAGCCAAGGTGAGTGGTGTCCTGTGTGCAACTGGGGACCCAATCTGAAGCTCTGGGTAGCCCACCCACTGCCCAAACAGGAGCCAAGGTGAGCATCCTGCATAGTACCACAAACACTGTTTCTGCACAGGTGGTCCACTACAGCCACCACCACTTCTAACACCACAGTAGCAGCCAAGGCCACCCTGCAGGCACCCCAAGGTACACTCAACTGCATTGATATAAGAGTCACCAGTGGATCCTGCAGGTAGAGGAAGAAGTATTTCTCCTCATAGTCCACTCCAGAGTAGTAGAAGAAACAAGTGCTTTACTAGACAACCAGACATCAATGAAAAGATAGTAGAACTACAAATAAAAAGATATTAAACCCCTGAAGGAACACAGTAAATTCTCAACTACCAGATCCCATAGAGCAAGAAAACCTTTAAATGTCTGAAAAGGAATTCCAAGCAGTGATCTTAAGGAAACTCAAAGAGATAAAAGAAGACTCAATTAGAGAACACAATGAAACAAGATAGAATATCCACGATATGAAGGGTGAAATTTACAAAGAGATTAATACCTTAAAAAATGTACCAGATCTCCTGGAACTAAAAGATTCACTGAATGAAATCATCATCATCATAATATATAATAATAATAATAATAATTTAATAATAATAATAATAATAATAATAATAATAATAATAATAATAAATTGAGCACTTGAGCAGCAGACTAAAGCAAGCAAAATAAAGAATTTGAGATCTGGAAAATGGTATTTTCAATATAACCCAGGCAAACAGATAAATGGAAGAAAGAAAAAAATATGAAGAATATCTAAGAAAGCTAGCAGACAACTTCAAGTGCGCAAACATCTGAATCATGGGCAATCCAGAAAGTAAGGAAAAAAGAAAAGACATTGAAAACCTATTCAAGGAAATAATAACAGAAAACATTCCAGGTATAGGGATAGACATCGACCTTCTGATTCAGAAAGCCCTAAATCCCCAAGCAGATTCACCCAAAAACATCCTCTCCAAGACACAATATAGACAAACTGTCAAAGATCAAAGACAGAGAGAAATCTAAAAGCAGTCACTTATAAGGGAGCAACCATCAGACTAAGAGCAGACTTATCAAATGAAACCCTACAACCTAGAAGAAAATGGGATGATATATTCAAAATACTAAAAGAAAAAAATTGCCAGCCAAGAATTCTATACCAAGCAATGCTATCCTTCAAAAATGAGGGAGAAATAGTGTAGTTACAAGATAAACAAAAATTGTGGGAGTTCACAACTATGACCAGCCTTGCAAGAAATTCTCAAGGGTGTCTTTCATTCAGAAAATGTTAAATGATAATCACCATCACAGGTAAACAAGAAAGAACAAAACCAACTGTTAAAACAAAAATGAAAATGAGAAATAGAAAGAAAGCAATTCTTTTCACCACAAAAATCCAACTAACATTGAAGAAGAAAAATAAAAGTGGAAGAAAGGAACAAATGATATTTAAAACATCTAAATGAAAAACAATAAAATCACAGGAGAAAAAGAATACCTGTCAATAACAACTCCAAATGTAAATAGATTAAACTACCCATTCAAAAGATATGGACTGACTGATTGGATTAAAAAGCTATACCCAATTATGTGCTCACTAATAAACACATGCACACACTAAAAATGAAGCCATGTAAAAAGGTACACTGTGCAAATAGAAACCAAAAATGAGCAGGAATAGCTATTTTTATATTGGATAAAAGAGACTTTAAACTAAAAACCATAGAAAGAGACAATGAAGGCCTCTGTATAATGATAAAGGGATCTATCCAATAAGAAGAAATAACTATCATAAATATGTAGGCACCCAACACTGTAGCACCCAGATATATAAAGCAAACACTCTTAAACCTAAAGAATGAGATAAATCATGATATAATATTGTTGACCTGAACACCCCCTCTCACCCCCTTCCAGGCAACAAATCAATAAAGAAACACAAGATTTAAACTACACTTTAGACCAACTGGACCTGCCAGATATCTACAGAACTTTTCTCTGAACAACTACAGAATATATATTCTTCACATCAGCACACAGAACAGACTTCAAGTAAGTGACCTAATTCTACACTTCAAAGCATTAGAAAAACAATTCAATCCTAAAAGTAATAGATAGAAAGAAATAACTCAGAGCACAGCAAAACTAAATTAATAGAGACCCCAAAAATGATACAAAAGATCAATGAAATAAAAAGTAGTATTTTTGAGAAGATAAAAATGTAGACAATCCATTAGCTAGGTTAACAAATAATAAGAAGAGAGAAGACCCAAATAACAAAAATCAGAAATGAAAAGGAACATATTACAACTGACACCACAGAAACACAAAGAATCATTAAAGGTTATTAGAGACAACAGTACACCAACAATATGAAAACCTAGAGGAAATGCATAAGTTTCTGGACATATACAAACTACCAAAGCTGAACTAAGAAGAAATTGAAAACCTGAACACACCAAAAATAAGCAATGAGATTGAAACGATAACCAGCAGTCTTCCACCAAAAAAAAAAAAAAAAAAAAAAAAAAAAAAAAAAAAAAAAAAAAAACCCCAAAAAAAAAAAAATTTTTTTTTTTTTTTTTTT
>NW_007731456.1:133972-146591 GCF_000696425.1 Galeopterus variegatus | reverse complement strand
AAAAAAAAAAAAAAAAAAAAAAAAAAAAAAAAAAGTTTTCCCCAAAAAAAAAAAAAAAAAAAAAAAAAAAAAAAAAAAAAAAAAAAAAAAATTCCCAGGACCGGATGGCTTTAGAGCAGAATTCTATCAAACTTTGAAAGAGGAATTAATACCAATTCTCTTCAAACTATTCCAGAAAAATGAAGCAGAAGCCATTCTCTCAAGGTCGTTCTATGAGGCCAGCATCACCCTGACATTAAAAACAGAGAAATATCCCCCCAAATGGGAAAACTACAGTCCAATATCCTTGATGAACATAGACTAAAAAATCCTCAAAACATATTAGCAATTAGAATAAAGCAACATATCAAAAAATTATACACCATGATTAAGTGGGATTCATCCCAGGGATACAAGTTCAACATACATGTCAATAAATGTGATAAACCACATCAAAAAGTCAAGGACAAACACCACATGATTATCTCTACAGATGCAGAAAAGGCATTTGACAAAATTCAGCATAACTTGAAGATGAAGACTGTCAGCAAATTATGTATAGGAGGAAATCATCTCAATACAATAAAAGCCATATACAGCAACTGCTAATATCATCAGAAATGGGGAAAAGCCAAAAGTGTTTCTCTTAAGAACAGGAACAAGACAAGGATGACTGTTCTTGCCACCCCTATTTAACACAGTAGTTGATGTACTAGCTAGAGCAATCCAGAAAGAGAAATAAAGGGCATACAAATTTGAAAGAACAAAGTCAAACTGTCCCTGTTTGCATTTGACATGATCTTATATATAGAAAAAGATAAAGACTCTGTCAAAACACTCTTAGAGCTGATGAATAACTTTAGTAATAATGTAGGATACAAAATCAACATCCAAAAATCAGTAGCACTTTTATACTCCAATGAAATAGCAGAAAAAGAAATCAAGAAAGCAAGCCCATTTACAGTAGTTGCCAAAACCCAAAATACCTAAGAATCATTTAACCAAGGAGGTGAATGATCTCTACAACAATAACTACAAAATGCAATTGAAAGTAATTAAAGAGGACACCAAAAGGTGGACAGACATATCATGCTGTTGGACTGGAAAAATTAACATTATGAAAATGTCTATTCTGCACCAAGCAATCTACAGACGCAATGCATTCTCTATCAAAATACCAATGACATTGAACACAGAGATAGAAAAAAAAAATCCTGATATTCATATGGAACAAGAAAAGACCCCAAATAGCCAAAGGAATCCTGAAGAAAATAAATAAAGCCAGAGGCATTACACATGCTCACTTCAATGTATATTACAAATCTATAGTAACCAAAGCATGGCACTGGCATAAAAACAGGCATTCTGACAAATG
Organism: Galeopterus variegatus; assembly: GCF_000696425.1. NCBI lineage: Eukaryota > Metazoa > Chordata > Mammalia > Dermoptera > Cynocephalidae > Galeopterus > Galeopterus variegatus. The sequence goes on along the minus strand of NW_007731456.1, from coordinate 145,237 downwards.
AAACAGAATAGAGATCCCAGAACTCAACCCACATACTTACAGCCAACTGATATTTGACAAGGGGAACAGGAGCATATATTAGGGAAAGGACAAACTCTTCAATAAATTATGTTGGGTAATTTGGACATCCATACGCAGAAAAATGAAATTGGACCTGTACCTCTTACCATATACCAAAAACAACTTCACGGTAAAAAAAAAAAAAAAACAAATAATCCAATTAAAAACTGGACAAAGGAGATGAATAGACATTTTTCAAAGACATACAGATGGCCAACAGGTTCATGAAAACTGCTCATCAGTAATCATCATGGAAATGCCAATCAAAATCACTTTAAGATATCATCTTACACCAGGTAGACTGCCAGTATTAAAAAGACCAAGAACAACAAATGCTGGTGAGGATGTGGGGAAAGGGGAACTCTTCTACACTGTTGATGGACCTGTAAATTAGCACAGCCATTATGTAAAACAGTATGGAGGGTTCACAAACAACTACAGATAAAACTGCCATATTATCCAGCTATCCCACTGATGGATATATATCCAAAGTAATAGAAATTATAATATCAAAGGGATAACTGCACTCCCATGTTCATTGCAGCTACATTTACAGTAGCAAATATATGGAACCAACCTAAATGTCCATCAATGGATGACTGGATAAGGAAAATGTGGTATATATACACAATGGAATGTTATTCAACCATATAAAAAGAATGGAATTCTGCCATTTTCAGCAATATGGATGATCCTGGAGAAAATTATGTTAAGTGAAATAAGCTGAACACAGAAAGAGAGATACTGTATGTTCTCACTCATAAGTGGGTGCTGAGAGAGAGAGAGAGAGAGAGAGAGAGAGAGAGAGAGAGAGAGAGAAAGAAAGAAAGAAAGAAAGAAAGAAAGAAGAAAGAAAGAAAGAAAGAAAGAAAGAAAGAAAGAAAGAAAGAAAGAAAGAAGAAAGAAAGAAAGAAAGAAAGAAAGAAAGAAAGAAAGAAAGAAAGAAAGAAAGAAAGAAAGAAAGAAAGAAAGAAAGACAAAGAAACAAAGAAAAGACCAAAATAATACATTGAACTTTCAGAAGGAGAAACAAAACTAAGGATACTAGTGATGAGTGGCAGAAGGGAGGGTGGTTGGTGAGTGATTGTTCGGGTAAGGGGCATAAAGTATAATTACAACTTGTGATAATAAATATGCTAATAAAAATAAAAATAATGATATTTTTAAGTCTTTTTCAATTCTGATAATTGTGTACTCTGGTTCTGTTTAATAGAATAGATAGAATATAAAGATTACCTGCTTTGCACAATACATTTATCAGAAATCATTAAACTCTGGTTTGAGCCAAATTACAACATCTGAATTGGTGTTTCATTTTGACAAAGAAAATGAACAGATTCTCTGACTGGTTTGTTTTTCTGTATGAAGACCTGAATTCCTGCCTTAGATCCCATCAATTTCTTAATTCTTCTTACTCTTAATTAATAACTGCATTTTAAATCCTTCTTCCAATGAAGCCTGGGATGACTGAATAATAAAAGTCAAGAGGCTTTCTAATTTCCAGTTTTCATGGCTGATAGAGTAGGGAGAGTGCTCGTGGTTTGGTAATATCCACAGTGGGTGTGAGAGAAATGCCTGCACCAGGCTCACTCCCTGCCCCACTATCAGTCTTCATGATCTACTATTTCTAATAGGACTGTAGACAACATATGATATAATCACCTCTAACCAAATCATAGATTGCATATTACTTGTTTCTGCCTTGATACATCAATGGATAAATTTGAAGTTCAAAGACTGTAATGCAGTATTTCCTGAGTACTCATCTTACGTATGTTTTAGACATGTGTTTTCCAAGTTGCTGACCGTTAACTGCAAGGCCTTCTGAATTATAGGGAAGCACTTCATGTTTAGAAAGGAATTACCTTGCATTAGTCTTCTAATGCACTCAACATTTTTTTCATTCTTCATTCCTGACCCATTCCATCAGAATATTTAGATTTAAAGGTTGTTTTTATACTACTTTCAGGAACCTATTGAGCATTGCTAAAATGTATTCTGAGGAAGATCATAGCCTTGAATACACTGTTATTAAAAAAGAAAAAGATAATAAATTGCATGAGCACTCAATATAAAAGCAAGAATAGATCAACAAAATAAAAAGGAAACCACTTGACTGCATTAATGAATGCAAAGTTACCAGTGGAGCCCAGATAAAGAGAAGGACGTCTTTCTCCTCAAAGCCTGTTCCAGAGTAGTAGAAGAAGCAATTGCTCTACCAGATGACCAGAAATCAATGTAGAGATGCTAGAAATGGGGGGTGGGGTAGGGATATGAATCCACTAAAGCAATACAGTAATTCCCAAGTACCTGACCCCAAAGAGCAGGAAACCCAGAAAATGACTGAAAGCGGGCAGCAGTTTTAAGGAAACTCAATGAGATATGAGAAGAGTTAGTTAGACAACATAATGAAATGAGAAAAAGTATCCAGGATCTGAGATTTACAAAGAGATAGATACTTTTAAAAAAGAATTAAGCAGAACTTTTAAAACCAGAGCATTCATTAAACAAAATAAAAAATACAACTGACAGCTTAAGCAACAGGTTTGGGCAAGCAGAAGAAAGAATTTTGAGTTTTTATAATGATATTTTCAAAATAACTCAGATGGACAGAAAAAAACAAAAAAAGAAAGAATGAAAAAAGAATTTAAAAAATGAAAATCTAAGAGAGTTAGCAGACAACCTTAAACACACAAATATCCAAATTATGGGTATTCCAGAAGGGGAGAAAAGAAAAAGCATTAAAAATATATTCAATGAAATAACAATGGGAAATTTCCAAGTGTAGGGAGAGACACAAACCTTCAGATTCAGGATGCTCAAAGATCCCCAAATGTATTCAACCCAAAAAGATTCACTCAGGGATACATTATAGTTCAAATGGCAAAGCTCAAAGACAAAGAGAGAATCCTAAAAGGAACAAGAGTAAAGCATCAAGCCACCTATAAGGGAGTCCCCATCAGACTAACAGCAGACTTCTTAACAGAAACTCTACAGGCCAAAAGAAATTGGGATGATATAAACAAAATACTAAAAGATAAATACTATGAGCCGAGAATACTGTACCCAGTAAAGCTGTGCTTCAGAAAGGAAGGAAAAATAGTGTATTTCTTAGACAAACAAAAAGTATAGGAGTTCACCACCACTCGACCACAACTTCAAGAAATCCTCAAGAGAGTCCTGCATCTGGATATAAAAACAATAATCACTACCATGAATATACAGAAAGAACCAAACCCACTGATAGAACACATATGCAAACAAGAAAGAGAAAGAAACTAAATATTACCATCTTAAAAAAAATTGAAGACAAATGATAAAAGGGTAAAGAAGAACAAGAGATATTTAAAACATCCAAATGAAAATCAGTAAAATTCCAGGAGAAAGACAATACCTTTCAATAACAACCCTAAACGTAAATGGATTAAACTCTGCACTCAAAAGACATAGGCTGAATGATTGGCTTACAAAGGTAAACCTGACTATATACTGTCTTCAAGAGACTCACCTCAGCTGTAAACATACATAGAGACTAATAGTGAAGGGATGGAAAAAGATATACCACACAAATTGAAACAAAAACAAGCAGAAGTAGCTATTCTTATATCAGATAAAAAAAAAAATTTAAACCAAAAACCATAAAAAGAAACAGAGAAGAACACTATATAATGATAAAGGGATCTATCCACCAAGAAGATATAACAATCGTAAATATATATGTATCCAACACAAGAGCACCCAAATATATATAAAACAAACACTATTAGACCTAAAGAAAGAGATAGATCCCAATATGATAATAGCTGGAAACCTGAGCGCCTCTCTGTAAGCATTGGACAGATCATCTAGGAAACAAATCAACAGACAGGCACAGGATTTAAATCTAAACTACTCTTTAGATTATTTGGGTCTGGAAGACATTTACTGAACATTTCATCCATCGACTACAGAATATACATTCTTCCCATCAGCGCATGGAACATTTTCCAGAATAGACCACATGTTAGGTCACAAATCTAATCTGAGCAAACCTTTTAATAAATGAAATCCTTTCAGACCACAAAAATCAATAACAAGCAAAACTCTAGGAAAACTATACAAATGCATGGAAATTAAACAACATGCTCCTGAACAATCTATGGGTCCAAAAAGAATTTACATGGGAAATCAAAACATTTCTTGAAAGCAATGAAAAGAAAGACACATGATACCAAAACTTGTGTGATACTGCAAAAGTATTATTGCAATAAATGCTTACATCAAAAGGATAGAAAGATTTCAAATAAACAACCTAATGCTACACCCCAAAGAATTATAAAAACAAGAACAATCCAATCCTAAAACTAGTGGATGGAAAGAAAGAATTAAGAAAAGAGCAGAACTAAAGGAAATAGAGACCCCAAAAAACAATAAAAAGATCAGTAAAATGAACAGGTGGTTTTTTGAGAAGATGAACAAAATAGACAAGGTATTAGCTAGGTTAACTAAAAACAGTAGAGAGAAAACCCAAATACAAAAATCAGACATAAAAAAGGAAACATTACAACCAGTACCACAGAAATACAAATAATCAGTAGAGACTATTATGAACAACTATTCACTAACAAATTGGAAAACCTGGAGGAAGTGGATAAAATTTTGAACACATACAAACTACCAAGATTGAACCAAGAAGACATAGAGAACCTGAACAGACCAATAACCAGCAACAACATTGAAATGGTAATCATCAGTCTCTCATCAAAGGATAGCACTGGACCAGATGGCTTAACTGCTAAATTCTACCAAGGCTTTAAAGAGGAATTAATACCAATTCTCTTTAAACTATTCAAAAAAATTGAAATGTAAGCCATTCTCCCAAAGTCATTCTATGAAGTGAGCATCACCCTGATACCAAAACTAGAAAAAAATACAACAAAAAAAGAAAACTGCAGGCGTTGATGAACACAGACACAAAAATCCTCAATAAAATATTAGTAAACAGAATACAGCAGCACATCAAAAAATTAACACCGTGATTAAGTGGGCTTTTTCATAGAGATGAAAGGATGTTGCAACAAATAGAAGTCAATAAATGTGATACACCACATCAACAAAATCAAGGACAAAAACCACATGATTATCAATAGATGCAGAAAAAGCATTTGACAAAATTCAATATAGGTAAATAATGCATTGAAAGAAAGTAGCTCAACACAATAAAAGTCATACACAAGAAATCCATTACCAATATCATCTTGAATTAGGAAAAGTTGAAAGCTTTCCCCTTGAGAATGGGAACAAGAGGATGCCAATTTTTAGTACTCCTATTTAACATAGTATTGGAAATACTAGCCAGAGCAATCTGGCAAGAGAAAGAAATAAAGGTCATCTAGATCACAAAAGATAAAGTCAAATTGTCCCTGTTTGCAAATGGCATCATCCTTTATATAGAGAAACCTATAGAATCTGCAGATAAAATTCTTAGAGTTGTTAAATGATTTCAGGTAAGTTGTAGAATACAAAATCAACATGGAAAAATTGGTAGAATTTTTATACTCTAAAAACTAGGAGAAAAATAAATCAAGAAAGTTATCCCATTTACAATAGTCACCATAAAAATAAAATACCTTGGGCTGAGCCCGTGGCGCACTCAGAAGAGTGCGGCACTGGGAGTGCAGCAGAGCTCCCGCCGCGGGTTTGGATCCTATATAGGGATGACCGGTGCACTCACAGCGCTCACTGGCTGAGCGTGGTGTGGCCGGTCTCAAAAAGGACAAATAAATAAATAAATAAATAAATAAATAAATAAATAAAATACAATACCTTGGAATCAATTTAACCAAGGAGGTGAAAGATGTCTACAATGAGAACTAAAAATTACTGTTGGAAAGAAGTTAAACACACAAAAAGATAGAAAGACAATGACATTCTTCACAGAAGTAGAAAAAATAATCCTAACATTCATATGGAGCATAAAAGACCCCAAATATCGGGGTCTTTTTGAATAGCCAAGGCAATTTTGAGCAAAATGATGATGATGATGATGATGATGATAAAATAAAGCTGGAGGTATAACACAACTTGATTTCGAATTATACTACAAAGCTATAGTAGCCAAAAACAGCATGGTTCTGGCATAAAAACAGACAGTTGGACCAATCAAACAGAATAGAGAACCCAGAAAACAACCCATGTACTTACAGCCAACTGATCTTCACCAAAGTCAATAAGGACATTCATTAGGGAAATGACTGCCTCTTCAATAAATGGTTCTGGTAAAACTGGACATGCATACGTAGACCCGTATCCCATGTACCAAAATCAACTCAAAATGGATTAAATACTTATATACTATACCCGAAAATATGAAACTACTAAAAGAAAACATAGGAGAGACACTTCAGAAAGTAGGATTGCGCAAAGACTTTATGACTATAATCCCAAAAGCACAGGCAACAATAGGAAAAATAAACAAATGGGATTATACCAAATTAAAAATCTTTTGCACAGCAGAAGAAACAATTAACAGAGTGAAAAGACAACCTACACAGTGGGAGAAAATATTTGCAAGGTATGCATTCTTCTCAGAAAAACAACTTTTTCTTTCATTGATGTTTTGCACATTTTGAGGGGTCTCTATTTTGCTTGGGTTATTTCAAAAAGACTGTCTTCAAGACTTTCTTTATTCTGCTTCCTCTAGCCTGTTGCTTAAGCTGTCAGTTGGATATTTTTATTTCATTGAGTGAATCCTTCCATTCCAAGAGTTCTGCTATGCTCTTTTTAATGGTATCTATCCCTTTGTTAGGTGCCTTCTTCAGATACTGGATTGTATTTTCATTTCATTGTGTTGTCTATGTGAGTTTGTTTTCATCTCACTGAATTTCCTTAAGATTGTTGCCTGGAATTCCTTTTCAGTCATTTCAAAGATATCTTACTGTTTTGGTCTTGTACTAGAGAATTATTGTATTTTTGTGCAGTGTCATACTTTCTTATTTTTTCATATTTCTAGGATCCCTCCATTGATGTCTGGTAATCTGTTGGAGCAGTTGTTTCTTGTAATGCTCTGGTGTGGCTTTTGAGGAGAGAGACTCCCTCCTGTAGATTTCATTCATATTGGCCATTGAGTAGGGTGTTTTAGTTTGGTATGGGCAGATATGGTAGTGTAGTCTCTGTGTGGTTACTTTTACCATATTCAGTGTCAGAGTTCTCTGTGAGTGCCTCTGTGGATTTTCACTGAAGCACACAGTTTATTTCTGAACTGAGTAACACCGCGTTGGTGACTGGATTGAGTCATCAAGGTCATGGGCAAGATCTAGAGCTCTTAGGATAAATGCCTGTTGCTCCTTGGATGAGGTGAGTGACCTTGGGCAGAATTGATGGCACCTCAGATAGTGTCATGTGACCCCGATTGGTGCACTGGAGTGTTCTGAAGCTCCTCAGCTTGAATGGATGACTCTGGGTAGGTTTTGGGGGGGTTGGTATATAATGAGGTGCTCAGCAGCCCCTCAGCCAGTGTGGGTGACTCAGTGGTGTTACTAGGGCACTGGATAGAGCCCTATATCCCTAGGGGTGGAGCTGCAGTACTCTGTAGCTTCACTGTTGAAGTGGGTGACTCTGAGTGTGGTTGCTGGATTTGTGTGTGGGGCCCTGTACCCCCAGGAGGGGCACTGAGTTTCCCTGCAACACCACTGTTGATGTGAGATACAGGAAGGTGTTAGAAATTTTGTCGTGTGACCTTTCTCACTTAAGAGGGTTTTGGGGGTCCTCTGTAGCTGTTCATCTACAGTGACCACTCTGGGCAAGACTATTGTGGTGATGGACAAGCCCCTGTAACCCTGAGAAGTACTAGGACACTCTGGATCTCCTCAGCTGGGCTGAGGAGCTTCCCCACATGAGGTTGCCTGGGCTGTGGGTGGGCTTCTCTGCCCCCAAGAGAGATGCTGGATACCTCTGAACCCCCTGCCATGGCAGGAAGCCCTCAGCAGGCTCATTGGTGCTGAATCTGTGGTTCTATGGCCAAGAGACTTATACAAGTTTCCCACCAGCTACTCATGTCTTTGAGAATTTCATGGTGTTTCACCAAATAATGTGAGGTCACCAGCAGTGCCTAAAGGCTCTAATTAGGAAGCTTTCTAGCTCTGTAAAGTGTGCATGCCAGCCTTCTCTGATCCGAGGGTGGTACCCTCGCTGTACTGGATGTCTTGTTCCCATGGTACAGGGCACTGCATAGTGTAGGCAACCCAGTGCAATGATGTAGCCTCCAAGGTGTGAACTGCTGCAGGTGCTGAACCAAAATGCCCTCAAGTGTTGGCACATACCAAAACTGTGATTACTGTAGCAGCCTGGGACCTAGGGGGTGGAGGTGGCTCTGTGCATGTCCCCCCATGGGTCAATGCCGTAACTTGGGCTCTGAGTGTTCCCACCACTGAGTGCATGGCTGCAGGGGCAGCACAAATTCCCCCTCGGGTTGGGCTGCTGTCCCACAGGGTTGCACTTGCTCACCTCTTTCCTGCAGGCAGAAACTCCTCCTGGCTCCTTGCTGTTCCTGGTTGGGGGATGGGGTGGTGGTAGCCAGGAATTTTTTTCCATTCTTTACAGGAATTTTCTTCCATTCTCTATTTTCTATCCTCAGTTTCTGCACTCACCAGTGTCACCACCACTCTTTGATGTGTTCCAGCTTTGCCTTTTTCGTCCAAGTGTAGTTGCATGTTTAATGTATCTGCTGTCTGTAGGAGTGAAAAATGATGTATTCTTCTGGTCAGCTATCATTTCCATCCTTCTGGGGTGTCCTAGCATCCTTTCTATGGATCTCCCAGTACCTGCATTCGCAGGGAGACAGAGGCCATGGCGGAACCACCTGGGCCTCCCAGAGCAGAAGACACAAATTCATGGAGACAGAATGAGCTAAGCAAGCACCAAGAGTTCTTTAAATATTCCAAGAAGAAGTCCTTTATCAGATAAATATTTTGCAGTACTTCCTCTCCATATGTGGTTTATTTTTTCTGTCTCTTAACTATGTATTTCTAAGAGTGAAATTTTAAAATTTTGAAGTCTAATATTGTTGTATTAATTGTGTTTATAGTGTATCATTTAAGAAACTTTTGCTTAACTGAAGGGCACAAATACCTTCTCCTATATTTTCTTTTAGAAGTTTTATAGTTTTAGGTGTTAAAATTAGCTCTATAATTCATATTGGGCTAATTTTTGTATGTGGTGTGACGTATGGGTAAATGTTCTTTTTTATTTTGGCTTATTGAACAAAATTTCTTGAAAACATTATTTTTCTCCATTCGATTGTTTTGTACTTTTTTTTCATAGTCCAATTCATCATATATATATGAATTTATTTCTGGACTATATTTTGTTCCTTAATTAATTAATTGATTAATTAATTAATTAATTAATTTCTGCCAATACCACACTGTCTTGATTACTGTAGTTTTATAGTAAGTCTAGAAATCAGGTAATATGAAATCCCCAACTTTTTTTTAAATTTAATTTTATTTTGTCAATATACAATGTGGTTGATTATTGTGGCCCAAGACTGAAACTTCCCTCCCCCTCCCTCTCCCCCTCCCTCCCAACAGCCTCATATCTGTTCACTTGTATCAACGTCAAGGAATAGTAATTGTTGTGTCTTCTTCCCTTCCCCCAGTTTAATTGTGTATTTATTTATTTATTTTTAGCTCCCACAAATAAGTGAGAACACGTGGTATTTCTCTTTCTGTGCCTGACTCAATTCACATAATATAATTCTCTCTAGGTCTCTCCATGTTGCTAAAAATGGCAGTATTTCATTCTTTTTTATAGTGGAGTAGAATTCTACTGTGTAGATATACTAGTTTCCTTATCCACTCATCTGATGTTAGACATTTGGCCTGGTTTCAACTCTTAGCTATTGTAAATAGTGCTGCGATGAACATTGGAGAACAGGTACACCTTCGACTTGATGATTTCTATTCCTCTGGCATATTCCCAGCAGTGAAATAGCTGGGTCATATGGTAGATCTATCTGCAATTGTTTGAGGAACCTCCATACCATTTTCCATAGAGGCTGCACCATTTTGCAGTCCCACCAACAATTTATGAGAGTTCCTTTTTCTCTGCAACCTCACCAGAATTTATCATTCACAGTCTTTTGGATATTAGCTATCCTAACTGGGGTGAGATGGTATCTCAGTGTGGTTTGATTTGTATTTCCTGAATGCTGGGTGCTGTTGAGCATTTTTTTGTGTCTGTTGGCCATTCATATATCTTCCTTGGAGAAATGCCTATTTAGCTCTTTTGCCCATTATTTAATTGGGTTACTTGCTTTTTTGTTGTAAACTTCTTTCAGTTCCTTGTATATTCTGGATACAATTAATCCTTTGTCATGTATATTTTGAAAATATTTTCTCCCACTCTGTTGGTTGTCTTTTAACCCTGTTGTTTCTTTTGCTGTGCAGAAGCTTTTTAGTTTGTTATAATCCCATTTATTTATTTTTCCTTTGGTTGCCCATGCTTTTGGGGTCATATTCATGAAGTCTGTGCCCAGTCCTACTTCCTGAAGTGTTTCTCCTATGTTTTCTTTGAGAAGTTTTATTGTTTCAGGGTGTATATTTAATTCTTTAATCCATTTTGAGTTGATTTTAGTATATGGTGAGAGGTACAGGTCTAGTTTCATTCTCCTACATATGAATATCCAGTTTTCCTGGCACCATTTGCTGAAAAGACAGTCTCTTCCTCAGTGCCTTTGTCAAAGATCTGATGGCTCTCCTGCATATGGATATCCAGTTGTCCTAGCACCATCTGCTGAAGAGGCAGTCTCTTCCCCAGTGTGCAGGCTCAGTGCCTTTGTCAAAGATCAGATGGCTTTAGGTGTGTGGGTTGATTTCTGGATTCTCTATTCTATTCCATTGATCAGTGTGTCTGTTTTTATGCCAGTACCATGCTGTTTTGGTTATTATAGGTTTGTAGTATAGTTTAAAGTCAGGTAGTGTTATGCCTCCAGCTTTATTTTTTCTGCTCAGAATTGCTTTGGGTATGCGTGGTCTTCTGTTATTCCATATAAATAGTTCTTTATTTATTACATTTTTCCATTTCTGAGAAACATGTCATTGGAATTTTGATGGGGATTGCATTGAATTTGTATATCACTTTGGGTAGTATGGACATTTTCACAATGTTGGTGTTTCCAATCCAAGAGCATGGCATATCTTTCCATCTTCTTGTGTCCTCTTTAAT
>NW_007731456.1:131844-133035 GCF_000696425.1 Galeopterus variegatus | reverse complement strand
CTAATTTCTCTCAGGAGTGGTTTGTAGTTCTCATTACAGAGATTTTTCACATCCTTTGGTTAACTCAATTCCTAAGTATTTTATTTTTTTGGTGGCTATTGTAAATGGGCAGGCTTTCTTGATTTCTCTTTCTGCATGTTCACTATTGGAGAACAGAAATGCTACTGATTTTTGTGTGTTGATCTTGTATCCTGCTACTTTGCTGAAATCATTTATCAATTCCAAGAGTCTTTTTGTAGAGACTTTAGGCTGTTTGACATTTAGGATCATGTAATCTGCAGACAGAGACAGTTTGACTTCTTCTTTTCCAATCTGGATGCCCTTTATTCCCTTCTCTTCTCTGATTGCTCTGGCTAGTACTTCCAACACTATGTTGAATAGGAGTGGTGAGAGTGGGCATCCTTGTCTAGTTCCTGTTCTTAAAGTAAAACATTTCAGCTTTTCCCCATTCAAGATGATATTGGGAGTGGGTTTATAATATAAGGGTTTAGTTATGTTTAGATACTTCCCATCTACACCTAACTTGTAGAGAGTATCATGAACGAGTGTTGAATTTTATCAAATGCTTTTTCAGCATCTATACAGATGATCATATGGTCCTTGTGTTTGATTTTATTAATATGGTGTATCACATTTATTGATTTGCGTATGTTGAACCAACCTTGGATTCCTGGGATGAGTCCCACTTGATTGTGCTGAATAATTTTATGTATGTGTTGCATATTCTGTTTGCTAGTATTTTAGTGAGGAATTTTGTATCTATATTCATCAAGGATATCAGTCTGTAGTTTTCTTTTTTGGTTATATCTTTACCTGGTTTTGGTATTAGGATAATGTTTGCTTCACAGAATGAGTTTGGGAGAATTGCTTCTGTTACAATATTTTGGAATAGTTTGTACAGAATTGGTGTCAGTTCCTCTTTGAATGTTTGGTACAGTTCTGCTGTGAAACCATCTGGTCCTGGGCTGTTCTTTGTTGGGAGGCTTCTGATAACAGCTTCAATCTCTTTTATTTTTATTGGTCTGTTCAGATTTTCTACATCTTCTTGGCACAGTTTTGGTAGTTTTTGTGTGTCCAGAAATTTATCCGTTTCCTTCAGATTTCCAAATTTATTGGAATATAGTTGTTTTTAGTAGTCTCTAATGATTCCTTGTATTTCAGAGGTATCAGTTGTAATATCACCTTTTTCAT
>NW_007731456.1:127011-130879 GCF_000696425.1 Galeopterus variegatus | reverse complement strand
TTAAGTTCTGCTCTGATCTTAATGATTTCTTTCCATCTGCTAACTTTGAGTTTGGATTGTTTTTGTTTTTCTAGTTCTTTAAGGTGAAATACTAGGTTGTTTTCTTGCCATCTTTGCATTTTTCTGAAGTAAGCATTTAATGTGATAAATTTCCCCCTTAGTACTGCTTTTGCAGTATCCTGCAGGTTTTGGCATGATGTATCATTGTTTAGATTAGTTTCAATAGATTTTTTGATTTCCTGTTTGATTTCTTCTTGGACCCATACATCATTGAGTAGAATGCTGTTTAATTTCCATGTGTTTGTATAGTTTCCAGAATTTCATTTGTTATTGATTTCTAATTTTAATTTATTGTTTTCTGAAAAAAATACGTGGGATAATTCCAATTTTTTTGAATTTGTTGAGACTTGATTTGGGACCTAACATGTGATCTATCCTGGACAATGATCCATGTGCTGATGAGAAGAATGAATATTCTGAGGTTGTTGGATGGAATGTTCTGTACATATCTGCCAAGTCTAACTGGTGTAGAGTGTTGTTTACATCTTGTGTTTCTCTGCTGATTCTTTGCCTAGATGGTCTTTCCAATATTGATAGTGAGGTGTTCAGGTCCCCTGCTATTATGGTATTAGTGTCTATTTCCTTCTTTAGGTCTAATAGAGTTTGCTTTATAAATCTGGCTGCTCCGACATTGGGTGCATATATATTTATGATTGTTATGTCTTCTCGATGAATCAGTTATCATTATGTAGTGTCCCTCATTGTCTCTTTTTATGGTTTTTAGTTTAAAGTGTATTCTATCAGATATAAGAATAGCTTCTCAGCTAGTTTTTCTTTTCTGTTTGCATGGTAAATCTTTTTCCATCCTTTCACTCTTAGTCTATGTGAGTCTTTATGGGTGAGGTGGGTCTCTTGAAGGCAGCATATAGTTGTGTCCTCCTTTTTAATCCAGTTAGTCTGTCTGTGACTTTTGATTGGGAAATTTAATCCTTTTCCATTAAGAGTTGTTATTGAAAAGTGTTGATTTGCTCCTAGCATTTTACGGATTTTTGTTTGGATGTCTTAAGCATTTTTTGTTTCTTTCTGTCTGACTTACTGTTTGTCTTCTGTATTTGTTGGTTCCTTGGGTTGTAGATAAACTTTTTTTTAAAAAAAATTTCTCTTCATTGTTGCCATTTTTATTTTACTATTGGGTTTTGATTTTTCCTCGGTTTCTATGTCAGTGGTAGTTATTTTTCAGGTTCCAAACCCAGTACTCCCTTGAGAATTTCCTGTAAGGGTGGTTTTGTGGTGGTGAACTCCTGCAGTTTTTGTTTGTCTGAGAAATATACTATTTACCCTTCATTTCAGAAGGATAGCCTTGTGGGGTAGAGTATTCTTGGCTGGCAATCTTTGTCTTTTAGTATTTTGCATATATCATTCCATACCTTTCTGGCTTTTAGGGTTTGTGATGAAAAGTCTGATGTTAATCTGATTAGTGCTCCCTTATAGGTGATTTGGTGCTTCTCTTTTGCAGTTTTTAAGATTCTCTCTTTGACTTTGAGTTTTGCCAGTTTGCCTATAATGTCTTGGCGAAGACCTTTTGGGTTGAATACAGTTGGGGATCTTTGAGCTTCCTGAATCTGAAGATCTGTGTCTTTTCCTATACCTGGGAGGTTTTCTGCCACTATTTTTTTTTTAATATGTTTTCAATGCAATCTCCTTTTTCCTCCTTCTGGAATACCCACGACTTGGATATTTGAGCACTTAAAGTTGTTTGATATCTCTCTTAGATTTTCTTCAATGTTTTAAATTCTTTCCTTATTTATTTAGTTTTTTGTCTGCTGGTGTTGTTTCAAACAGCCTATCTTCAAGGTCAGAAGTTCTCTCCTCTGCTTCTGCAAGCCTGCTGGTTAAACTCTCCATTCTGTTTTTTATTTCACTGAATGAATTCTTCAGCTTGGCAAGCTCTGCTACATTCTTTTTCAGGGCATTGATTTCCTTATACATTTCTTCTTTCAGGTCCTGTATACTTTTCCTTGTTTCATCTTGTTGTCTAGCTGAGTTTTCCTGTATCTCGTTTAGTTTCCTTAGAATTGTCACTTGAAATTCCTTGTCAGACATTTCAAGGGCTTCTTGTTCTATCGGATCTAGAACTTGAGAGTTATTTTCCTTTGGTGGTGTACTTTCTTGATTTTTCATATTTCTGGTATCTTTCCTTTGATGTTTAGTCTTGTGGCAGGGGATTTCACAGTCCACTGGTTCGACACTATTGTCTGGCTAGGATGCTGCTGGGGCTTCCAATTTGGCTTGGCTGCCTCAGTGTCTGCTTGGTCACTCACTGCTGCCTTGGGTGCATGTTCACATCAGGTCATGGGCCTCTCTGGGGAGGTGTCTCTCTGATCAGTGCACACTCGGCCAGGCTGGGGATAGAGTCCAGTGCCAGCAAGGCCTACCTGCTCAGTCGTGCATTGGCACCGTGGGGCGTGTGGTCTCTGCAGATCTCGGGCCTCTCTGGTCAGCGTGCACTTGGCCAGGCTGGGGATGTAGTCTGGCAGCAGTAAGGCCTATCTGCTCAGTTGTGTGCTGGTACTGTGGGGTTTGTGGTCTCCATGGATCTCTGGCCTCTCTGGCTGGGTGCCTCTCTGATTGGTGTGCACTCGGCTGGGCTGGGGATTGAGTCTGGTGGCAGTGAGGCCTACCTGCTCAGTCGCACTCTGGCACCCTTCTGAAATGTTAAAAGTTACTCTTAAAGAAAGGTAAAACTCCTAGCATAGGAAAGTTTCCCCAGAATTCTCTTCACCCACTTATCAGCCTCTGTAACTCTCCCCCAGCTCATGGCAGATTTTCCCCACAACTGTTTTTTATAGAATTGATGTGATTACTCTCTCTAGTTCCTTGTCTTTCCATATAATTTTGAGAATTAGCTTTTTAATTTCAGCAGCAACAACAAAAAATCCTTTGGAGATTTTGTCAGGAATTTCATTGATCAGTTTGGGGGACATTGATATTTCAGCAATATTGTGTTTTCAAATCCACAAACTCTAGTTTGACATACAATCATGCACAGCATAAGGACATTTTGGCCAAGGGCATACCAAATATATGATGGTGGTTGGAGCAACAGGCTCCAGTGTGCAGTCTACGTGTGTAGTAGGCTTATAATATTTAGGTTTGTGTACATACATCCTATGATGTTTGCACAATCACAAATTTCTACACCAATAAAATTCTCAAAACATTCCAGGTTTTTTTTTTTGGGGGGGGGGTCTAAAACCAACCATTTAATATCATTCATCACAACAGCAAATTAAAGAAGAAAAGTCACATGATCATATCAATCCTTACTGAAAGGTGTTAGTAAAAATTCAGCAACCATGATTAATGAAATCTCTACGTAAAATAGAAATCAGAGGGAATCAACAAAAAAGACAGTGAATAACAAGTACATAAAATATAAGTGCTCATTCATTCAATAAACATTTAATTACTTACTAATACCAGGCAAACTCTGTAGATACAATACTGAACATGATAGATACAATCTGTGTTCCCCAAAGCTTACAGTAGAATGGTAGTGATAGGCAATTTATTGGTGTTTTTTTTTTTTAAAAAATTAATTTAAATATTTTATATATTTATTATAAGCATATTATTATTACAAATCATGATTTTTTATGCCCTTTACCCATCTACCCATCACCAACAACCCCCCCCCTACCTCTCTCATCTCTAGTAGCCTTAAGTTTGTTTTCCCCTTCTGAAAGTTCACCTTATTGGTTGGTCTTCTCTTTCTTCTTTCTTTCTTTCTTTCTTTCTTTCTTTCTTTCTTTCTTTCTTTCTTTCTTTCTTTCTTTCTTTCTTTCTTTCTTTCTTTCTTTCTTTCTTT
>NW_007731456.1:113230-126011 GCF_000696425.1 Galeopterus variegatus | reverse complement strand
CCTTCCTCCTTCCTTCCTTCCTTCCTTCCTTCCTTCCTTCCTTCCTTCCTTCCTTCCTTCCTTCCTTCCTTCCTTCCTTCCTTCCTTCCTTCCATTTCTCTTTCATTCTTTCTTAGCACACAGTTATAAGTGAGGACATGTGGTATTTCTCATTCCTTGTCTGGCTTATTTCACTTAACAACATACTTTTCTCCATACTCATCAATGTTGCTGCAAATTGCAGAATTTCACTCTTTTGTATGGCTGAGTAGTATTCCATTCTGTATATATACCACATTTTCCTTTTCCATTTGTCCATCAATCAACACAGGTTGGTTCCATATTTTCACAATTGTAAATAGAGCTGCAGTGAACATTGGCATGCAGGTATCCCTTCAACATGATGATTTCCATTCCTTTGGATATATGCTCATATGGTAATTCTATGTGTAGTTATTTGAGGAACCTCCATACTGTTTTCCATAATGGCTGTACTAATTTACAGTCCCACCAACAATGTAGAAGAGTTCCCCATTCCTCACATCCTCACCAACATTTGCTGTTCTTGGTCTTTTTAAATAATGGCCAGACTAACTGGGGTGAAATGATATCTCAATGTGATTTTGATTTGCATTTCTATGATAACTAGTGATTTTGAACACTTTTTCATGTACCTGTTGGCCATCTGTATGTCTTCTTCTGGAAAATGTCTATTCATCTCCTTTGCTCAGTTTTTAATTGGGTTATTGGGGTTTTTTTTCTACTGTATATTTGTTTGAGTTCTTTATATATTCTGGATATTAATCCCTTGTCAGATGTGTACTTTGCAAATATTTTCTCCAATTCCATAGTTACTCTTTCTGCTCTGTTGATTGTTTACTATGTACAAGATTTTTAATTTGATATAGTCCCATTGGTTTATTTTTTCTTTTGTTGCTTGTGCTTTTCAGGTCTTCTTCGTAAAGTCTTTGCCCATTCCTACTTCCTGGAGTTTTTCCTATGTTTTCCTTTAGCAATTTTATGGTTTTGGGTCTTATATATAAGTCTTTAATCCATTTTGAGTTGATTTTGGTATACAGTGAGAGGGGAAGGTCCAGTTTCATTCTTCTACATATAGAAGTCCATATATTGAAGATGCAGTCTTTTGTCCAATGTATGTTCTTGTTGCCTTTGTCAAATATCAGTTGGCTGTATGTATGTGGGTTGATTCCTGGGTTTTCTATTCCATTCCATTGATCTGATTGTTTTTATGCCAGTACTATGCTGTTTTGGTTACAATTGCTTTGTAATATAATTTGAAGTCGGCTAGTGTAATGCCTCCAGCTTTATGTCTTTTGCTCAGAATTGTTTTGGCTTTGTGGGGTCGTTGTTAGTTCCATATGAATGTTAGGATTGCTTTTCCAATTTCTGTGAAAATGGCATTAGTATTTTGATGGGGATTGCATTGAATCTGTAGATTGCTTTGGGTGGAATAGACATTTTCACAATGTTAATTCTTCCCATTGAAGAGCATGGTACATCTTTCTATCTTTTTGTGTCCTCTTTAATTTCTTTCAGTAGTGATCTGTTGTTCTCTCAGAGATCTTTTGCCTCCTTGGTTAAATTGATTCCGAGGTTTTTTTTTGTTTTTTTGTTTTTTTTTGGTGCCAATTGTAAATGGGCTCACTTTCTTAATTTCTTTTTCTGCTAGTTCATTACTGGAGAATAAGAATGCTACTGATTTTGGGGTGTTAATTTTGCATCCTGCCACATTACTGAAATTGTTGATTGCCTCTAAGAGTTTTTTTGTAGAGTCTATAGGTTTTTCTTTATATAAGATCATGTCATCTCCAAACAGGTATCATTTGACGTCATCATTTCCAGTCTGGATACCCTTTATTTCTTTCTTTTGCCTGATTGCTCTGGCTAGTACTTCCAATACCATGTTAAATAGGAGTAGTAAGAGTGGGCATCCTTGTCTCATTCCTCCTCTTAAGGGAAACGCTTTCAACTTTTCCCCATTTAGGATGATATTGGTGAATGGTTTGTCATAAATGGCTTTTATTGTGTTGGAATAGTTTCCTTCTATATCTAATTTGCTGAGAATCTTTATCACAAAGGGCTGTTGAATTTTGTCAAATGCTTTTTCTGCATCTATGGAGATAATCACATGGTTTTTGTCCTTGCTTTTGTTGATGTGGTGTATCACATTTATTGAATTGCATATGTTGAACCATCCTTGCATCCCTGGGATGAATCCTATTTGATCATCGTGTATAATTTTTTTGATGTGTTGATGTAATCTGATTGTTAATATTTTGTTGAGGATTTTTGCATCAGTGTTCATCAATAATATTGGCCTGTAATTTTCTTTCTTTTTTTTGTTATATCTTTGATTTTGGCATCAGGGTGATGTTGGCCTCATAGAATGGGATTAGGAGAATGGCTTCTGTTTCAATTTTTTGAAAAGTTTGAAAAGAAGTCATATTAATTCTTCTTTGAAGGTTTGATAAAATTCAACTGTAAAGCCATCCTGTCTAGGGCTTTTCTTTTTTGGAAGATTGCTGATTACTGTTTCAATCTCTTTGCTTGTTATTATTGTTATGTTCAGGTTTTCTATTTCTTCTTGGTTTAGTCTTGGAAGTTTGTATTTGTCCATAAATTTATCTGTTTCCTTCTGGTTTTCATAGTTATTGTTTGATAGTTCTTTATAATCATCTGTGATGAGCATTTGTATTTCTATGATGTTTGTTGTAATGTCTCTCTTTTCATTTCTTATTTTTGTTATTTGGGTCTTTTTTTGTTAACCTACTTAAGTGT
The DNA here is from genome assembly GCF_000696425.1 of Galeopterus variegatus. Classification (NCBI taxonomy): domain Eukaryota; kingdom Metazoa; phylum Chordata; class Mammalia; order Dermoptera; family Cynocephalidae; genus Galeopterus; species Galeopterus variegatus. The sequence goes on along the minus strand of NW_007731456.1, from coordinate 123,233 downwards.
TTGTCTATTGTATTTATCTTCTCAAAAAAACAACTTTTGTTTCATTGATCTTTTGTATAATTTTTTGGGGGGGTCTCTATATCATTTACTTCTGCCCTGATCTTAATTATTTCTTTTTATCTACTAGTTTGAGGGTTGAATTGCTGTTGTTTTTCTAGTTCTTTGAGGTGTAGTGTTAGATCATTTATTTGAAGTCTTTCCATTCTTTTGATGTAAGCATTTATTGTAATAAACTTCCCTCTTAATATTACTTTTGCAGTATCCCACAGGTTTTGGTATAATGTATATTTATTTTCATTAGTGTCATTAAATTTTTTTGCTTTCCAGTTTAATTTCTTCTTGGGCCCATAGGTCATTGAGGAGTTGATTGTTTAGTATCCATGTTCTTGGATAGTTTCCAGAGTTTTGCTTGTTATTGATTTCCAGTTTTAATACATTGTGCTCCAAAGAGATAGTTGGAAGGATCACAATTTTTTAAATTTGGTGAGACTTGATTTGTGACTTAACATGTTGTCTGTCCTTGAGAATGTTCCCTATGCTGATGAGAAGAATGTGTATTCTGTAGTTTTTGGATGAAATGTTCTGTAGATGTTTTCCAGGTCCAATTGGTTTAACATGTAGTTTAGGTAGTATATTTCTTTGTTGATTTGTTGCCTGGAAGATCTTTCCAATGCAGAGAGAGGAGTGTTCAGGTCACCCACTATTATTGTATTAGGGGTCTATCTCTCTTTCTTAGGTCTAAGAGTGTTTGCTTTCTATATCTGGGTGCTCCAGTGTTGGATGAATACATATTTATGATGGTCATGTCATCTAACTGGATAGATCCCTTTATCATTATATAATGGCCTTCTTTGTCTATTCTTCTGGTTTTTGGTTTGAATTCTATTTTATCTGATATAAGAATAGCTACTCCTGCTTGTTTTCAGTTTCTATTTGCATGGTATATCTTTTCCCATCCATTCACTTTTAGTCTGTGTGTTTCTTTATAGGTCTTCTCTTGAAGACAGCATATAGTTGGGTCTAGCTTTTTAATTCTCTCAGCCAGTCTGTGTCTTAGTAATGGGGAGTTTAATCCATTTACATTTAGGGTTGTTACTGATAGGTATTGCTTTATTCCTGACCTTATATTTCTTTTAGTTTAGGTGTTTTAAATATCATTTGTCCCTTTCTTCCCCTTTTATTTTTCATGTACAATGTTAGTTGAAATTTTGAGGTGACATGGTTTAGCTTCTTTCTCTTTCTAACTTGCATTTTGGTTGCAACTGTGGGTTTTGCTCTTTCTTGCAAATCCATGATATCATCTTTTTTCAGATTCTGGATGTAGGACTCCTTTAAGTATTTCTTGCAGGGCTGGTCATGTGGTAGTGAACTCCCATAATTTTTGTTTGTCTGGGAAATATACTATTTCTCCCTCATTTTGAAGGATAATCTTGCTGGATATGGTATTCTCCGCTGGCAAATTTTAAATTTTAGTATTTTAAATATATCATCCCATTTTCTTCTGGCCTGTAAGGTTTCAGTTGAGAAGTCTGCTGTCAGTCTGGTGGGAACTTCCTTATAGTTGACTTGACCCTTTTCTCTTGCTGATTTTAGAATTCTCTCTTTGTCTTTGATCTTTTCTAGTGTGACTACAGTGTCTCTTGGAGAGGATCTTTTTGGATTTTTTTGGGATTGAATCTGTTTGGGGATCTTTGAGCTTCTTGGGTCTGAAGGTCTGTATCTCTACCTATACCTAGGAAATCTCTGTTATTATTTCCTTGAATAGGTTTTCAATGCATTTTCCTTTCTCCTCCCCTTCTGGAACACACATGAGTTGGATATTTGTGCACTTAAGGTTGTCTGATAGCTCTCTTAGATTTTCTTCATTTTTAAATAATTCTTTTTTCCTTCTTTTTTTTGTTTGCCTGGATTATTTCAAAAAGAGCATGTTCAAAGTCTGGAATTCTTTCTTCTGCTTGCTTTAGCCTGCTGCTCAAGCTTTCAATTCTGTTTTTTATTTCATTGAGTGAATCCTTCATTTCTAGGACTTCTGTTACATTTTTAAAGTTATTAATCTCTTTGCAAATTTCCTTCTTCACATCCTGGATATTTTTTCTTGTTTCATTGTGTTCTCCAGTTGATTATTCTCTTACCTCTTTGAGTTTTCTTAAGATCAGTGCTCAGAATTCTTTTTCAGACATCTTGAACATTTCCTGCTCTAAGGGGTCTTATACTTGAGAACTACCATATTACTTTGGTGGTGTCATATCTTCTTGTTTATTTGTAGTTCTAGTACTTTTTGTTGATGTTTGCTCATCTGGTAGGACACTTGTTTCTTCTACTACTCTGGAGTGGGCAATGAGAGGAAAGACTTCCTCCTCTATTTGTAGGCTCTGCTGGTGACTCTTTTGTATCAAAGCAATTGAGTATGTGGTGTGCTTCCACTTCTCCTGCTTGGTCAGTGCGCATTCCTTCTCTGCAGCTCATGGAGGGCATGGGTTGGCACCTGAAATTTGGGCCAGTTGCAGGAGTGAGTGGCACTCACCTAGGGTGGCTGTGCTGTCAGTTGGTGGACATGCCTTCTCCCATATTCCAGTTCTTAAGTGACACATGACTGTATTTTGTTACTGTTTTGTACTTTATAGATACAGCTCTTGCACATGTTATCTTAGATTCATCCCAAGACATGTCATGTTTGTATTATTTGTAAATAAGTGGTTTTATTGTTCCAATTCTTTGTTGGTAGAATATAGAAATGTAATTGATTTTTGTATATTTTCCTATTATCTTGCAACTTGCTGAATTTGTTTATTAATTGTACTTACTTTGTAGATTCCCTGGAATTTTCAACACAGAAAATCATATGTTCTGTGAAGAAAGGTGTTTTTATTTCTTTCTTTCTAATCTTATTGCCTTTTAATTCTTTTTGCTGACTTCGTGGGATAAGACCTACACTATAATGTTGGAAAGGAGTGGTAAGAGTAGATGTCTTTGCTTTTTTCCCAATATTAGGGGGAAAGAATTTAGTCTTCCACCATTAAGTGTGCTGTTGTAGGTTTTCTTGTTGATGCCCTCTTTCAAGTTAAGGAAGTTTCCTACTACTACCAGTTGTTGAGTGATTTTAGAATAAATTGATGTTGGATTTTATCAAGTAATTTTTTCTCATCTACTGAAACCATCATATGTTTTTTCTTCTTTAAAATTTTGATTTTGTGTATTATATTTATTGGTTTGCAAATGATGAACCAGACTTGCATTACCAAAATAAACCTCATTTGACAAAATGATGTCTTATAATTTTATATATTGCTGGTTTCAATTATCTAATATTTTGGTGAGGATTTTTTATGTGCATATTCGTAAGAAATATTGTACTGTATTTTTATTTTCTTATAATTCTTTGTCTGGTTTTGATATCAGGGTAATGACAAATTTGTAGCATGAGTTGGAAAGTTCTACTTTGTTTGAAGAATTTGTGTATAAATATCGTTTAAATGTTTGCTTGATGCCATTTGGGACTGGGGCTATTTTGCCAGGACTTTTTACAATATGAATTTAAATATTTTAATCAATGTAGAAATTTTCACATTACCTAATTTTTTCTTGTGTGTTTTTACAGATTGTGTCTTTTATGGAATTCTTCCATTTTATCAAAGTTGTTCAATTTATAGGAATAAGAAGTTTTATAATATACACTTATCTTTTTATTGTCTTTAGGATCTGTTGAGATGCTTTCTCTCTTTCATTCCTGATATTGATAATTTATAATGTCTTCTCTTTGTTATTTGTTTGAATGTGTGTTTTCTTGTTTGTTCATTCTGGCTAGATATTAATGGATCTTTTTAAAGACATTAGCTTTGGGGTTTATTGATATTCTTACTGTTATTCTTTTTTTTTTCCCCCCTTTTTGTCTTTTTTCCTGACCGGTAATGGGATCACAACCCTCGGTGTCGTGCCAGCACCGCACTCAACCAGTGAGCGGACCGGTCTCTACATGGGATCCGAACCCTCGGCGGGAGCACCACTGCGCTCCCAAGCACCACACTCTACCTAGTGCGCCACCGGGCTGGCCCACTTACTGTTATTCTGTTTTCAGTTCTCTTCACTTTTTTGTTTTGAAAATTAACCAAAGTTGCTATAAAATCCTAGGCCGATGATTCCAACATCTCTGCCACATATGAATCTGATTCAGATGCTTTCCCTACCTCTTCAAACTGGTTTTTGTCTTTTAGTATGCATTGTTATTTTTTGTTGAAAGCTAACATGATACATTTGATAAAAGGAACTGAGGTAAGTAGGCCTTTAGTATGAGGCTAGGAGTTAGGCCATGCTTGCTGTTTGTCACAGCTGTGTGTGACAATGGTAATATTTCCTCTAGTATCCTCATTTTTTTCTCACCTTTTCTCTTTGGGTTTTCCTAGAAACATTTTAAATACAGTCTAACATATATGGTTCTTTCAGTTGCATTCCTCTGTTAATATCAGGAGCTCTATTTATGTGGTTGTAAGGTTTGGGGAGAGGGGAACCATTCTATAGACCTATGATCATGTTTAAATCTTTTAGTGAGTCTGGGAAGCACTGCACTATGACATCATGAGTACTTCTCAGTCTCCTCCCTGCTTAGGTGAAAGAGGAAAGCTAGAGGGGACTGAAGCTGGGTATTTTCCTTTCCCCAAGTTGTTTGGGCTCTGGTAAAGCCCCAGTCATTCAGGCTTTGGTAAAATAGTTTCCCTTGAGAACAGACCTTGCTAAGAAAAAAAGAATGCTCTGGTAATATTTCAGAAGGGCTTCATGTATCCTCCACTTGCTGGAAGCATGAAGGATTTTTCTCTGAACTTCATTGTGAGAATGTGGTAGAGCTCCTGATGGCAAAACACATGAAAATGTGGGGTCCGTCCAAGACTGGATCCCCCTTGAGTTTTTTTTCAAATTATCAAAATACATTATTGATGGATTGATTGATATTTTTAGATAATTTGTTATACATACATGTAAAAATCAATACAACATTGATTTTTAATAACTGTGTACATCCAGGTACAGAAAGAGAGATACCACATGTTCTCACTCATAACTGGGAACTGAATCCATAAGTAAATGAAAGAGAGAGAGAGAGAAAGAGAAAGAGAGAGAACAATCACAGTAACACGTTGAACTTTTAAAAAGCTAAAGGTGGAAAAGGGGAGGGGAGTGGGAGAGGGAGGGGGCTAATGAAGAATTGGTCTACAGACACAAAGATTGATTGTGTATTGTAATGATGAATAAGTTAACTATCCTGACCTAACCCCCTTGAGTTTTTTTGTGTGTGTGTCTTTTTTTGTGACCGGTAAGGGGATTGCAACCCTTGGCTTAGTGTTGTCCGCACAGTGCTCAGCCAGTGAGCGCACCGGCCATCCCTATATAGGATCCGAACCCACGGCGGGAGTGCCGCTGCACTCCCAGTGCCACGCTCTCCCGAGTGCGCCATGGGGTTGGCCCCCCCACTTGAGTTTTTAACTTTCAGATTTATCCACACTAAGCTTCCAGTACACTGGCAGTGGTTACTGTGGAGTTTTCTGCTCATGAGTTTCTTTTCCATTAAGCAGCCATTCCCTGTACCTATCTGTGTCTCTCCAATTATGGAGGTAGGAGTTTTCCCTGTAACCTCAATCCTCTGGTCAATCTAAGAAGAGTTGTTGATTTTCAGATTGTTCAGTTGTTTTCTTATTGTGAGTATGGGAGTGACGAGGTCCAAGCTCTTTGCATGTTAGAGCAGAAACCAGAGGTCTTCAATTTATTTTTATATTTTATTTCTTTTCTTCAACTTGCTTTATATTTGTTTGATGGTTTTCTTATTTCCTAAGAGGGGTGATTAAATCACTGATGTGAGGTCTTCTTTTTTAATATAAGCACTTAATGTTATAATGTTTTTCTCTAAACACTTATTTAGGGAGAGAACAGAACTGAGCCAACAGAGACAAGAAATGGGGAGAGGGAGGGGGTATAAGTGAGAAATTGGTAAAGGACCACAAAAAAGTGGTTATAATTTGTCAGATTGAATATACTAATTATCTTGATTTTAGCATCATATATTGCACACAGGTATTGATTTTAAGTGCTGTACCCCACATATATGTACAATCAATTATGTGTCAAAGCAATTGAGAACTACTCAGGGAGTTATTCAAGTTGAAATCAATCCTAAATTAAAAACCCTCTTTATGGCCATCAAAAAAAAATAAACATAAAGTAAAAAAAATGGGCAAAGTAGTTGAATAGACATTTCTCAAAGGAAGATATACAAATGGCTAAGTACATAAAAAAATGCTCAACATACTAAGCATCAGAGAAATGTAAATCAAAACCACATTGAGATATCGTTTAACTCCAGTTAGACTGGCTATTATCAAAAACACAGAGAATGTTGGCAAGGATGCAGAGTAAGGGGAACCTTTCTATTCTGTTGGTGGGGTTGTAAATTATACAGTCTATATGGAATATAGTATAAACGTTTTCCAAAAAAGTACAGATAGAACTACCATACGATCCAGCAATTCCACTACTGTGTATATATGCTAAGGAATGGAAATCATGTCAAAGAATACCTGCATTCTCATATTTATTGTAGTTGTATTTATAATAGCTAAGTTATGTAACCAACATAAATGCCCATCAACAGACTACTGGATAATGAAAATGTGGTATATATACAGAATGGAATACTACTCAGACATATAAAAGAATGAAATTTTGCCATTCACAGCAACATGGATGAGATTGGAGAAAATTATGTTAAGTGAAATAAGCCAGGTAGAGAAAGAAAAATAGCACATGTCCTCATTTGTAAGTTGCATCTAAGAAATAGAGGGAAAGAAGAAAAGAAAGAAAGAAAGAAAGAAAGAAAGAAAGAAAGAAAGAAAGAAAGAAAGAAAGAAAGAAAGAAAGAAAGAAAGAAAGAAAGAAAGAAAGATAGAAAGAAAGAAAGAAAGAAAGAGAAAGATAGAAAGACAACAATCACAATAATACGTTGAACTTTCAGATGGAGAGAACAGAAGTGTAGTTAGCAGAGGTGGGAAGATGAAAAGGGAGGGGGGTTACCAAGAAATTGGTTAATGGACAAAAGGAATGACTATGTTTTGTAATGATGAATATGTTAATTATTCTGATTTGATCCTCATATTTTACATGAGTACTGATAGTAAACTCTGTACCCCAAATATATGTATAATCAATTATGTTTCAATAAAAAATCTATCATCTGTTCTGTTTTGAGACCTCTACCCATTCTACTATTAACAAAATGTTGAGTTAATTAAGAAGTATAGAGCTTATCAAGCAAGACTTGTTATTTCTATCTTTTCTCTTTTTATAAGGGGAAGGAAAAAATCTCTGTGATTTTCCAGAGGCCCCCTGGGAAATTTAAAAAATAATTATGGATATAAAAGATATCCTGAGTTTTTTCTTTCTAAATGTAGGGTCTGACCTTGTCAAGGAAAAGTCAAAATAGCTTTCAGAGGATATTTATTTATTTGATCAACACAGTGTCATGGGTGCCCAAGGAAGAGCACTTGACTGCCTATTTAAAGAAACTGATAAACTATTTAAAATAAGTTTTTAAAAATGTAGAAGAAAATACAATTATTGAAGGGACCATAGCATTTTCACATGTGAGGTCCTTTTAAAATTTTTTTTAAATGATCAAGGATATGGTAAATCAAACACATAAAAAGCAGAAAATTATTATTGTGAGATACAGAATCCCTACTCTCTAGGAAGATTATACGAATGGTAAGGAAAAGCTTTGCTGCCCTCTTTAAAAAGAAGACTAAATACTTCAATATGTTTTTTCATGTTAACAAAGAGAAAGCCAAATTTTCATTTGTATTAATATATTAATTAACACTAAATTATTTATGAGTTCCTTTTAAAAAATGACTTATGCAAACTCCCACATAAACTGGAAAAACTTGACCAAAATTTTAGCAAGTTTTCTAATATTTTCAGATGCAGACTTCATAAACCAATACAAATAAAATTTAATACCATGAAACATTTCAGAAGTTGTTACATATCTACAAATTTTTTTTTTCTGTGCTCTTTTATGAACTAGAAAAACTGACACTACTTTAGGACAAACTACTTTCTGTTTTCTTCTCAGTAAACAACATGTTGATAAATAGTGTTATGGGTTGGATTGTGCCCCCTCAAACATGTTAAATCCCAACCCTAGTCCCTCAGAATGTGACCTTATTTGGAAATAGGGTTCTTGCAGATTTAATTATTTAAGTTAAAGTGAGGTTATACTGAAGTAGGGCAAGTCCTTAATCCAATATTACTGTAGTCTTTATAAGCAGATGAGAGAGACACACAAAGAAAGATGGCCATGTGACAAGGAAGTAGAGATTGCAATGATACAGCTGCATGACAAGGAATGCCAAGGACCAGTAGTCATCACCAGATGCTAGGAAGAGAAAAGAAAGGATTCTGCCCAATGTTTTAGAGAAAGCATAGCCCCACTGCCACCTTAATTTTGAACTTCTGTCCTCCAGAAATATGACAGAATAAATTTCTGTTGTTGTAAGCCACCCAATTGTGGTAATTTGTTATGGCAGCCATAGGAAACTAACACATATGGTTATATTTTCTGCCACTATTCTTCTGGTATAGTACTAATCATCTATGGTAACTACCACTTTTAAAAACAACAGAGAACCCTACCTTTTCTTTCACAGTGAGAACCGAAAGGTTATAATTAAGAATTATATAACATTCACAAGCACTTAGTAGACTAGCAAAACTCACTCACTACAGCCAAATTCATCACCTTCACACTTAAAAAAAAAAAACAACCCAGCAATATAAAAATTTATTAAGATGACTCAAAGAGTAATATCAGCAAGATGGCAGAATAGGAAGCACTGGACCCTCCTTCCAATCACAAATGCACTGATTAAGTAATTCACAGACAAACTCCCTTTGTGAGAAATACAGAAACTAATCAAAAGACTCCTGCATTCCTGGCAAATGTAAAACCAGACTTGCCAAACTGGTAGGGAGATTGGACACACCGTCTCACCAGAATCCCTACCCCTGACATACTGGCATACGATCAGGAAGAGACCCTCTAGCTTCCACCTTACCTTATGAAAAGGTAAGTTGACTCACATATCCAGCCTCCATCTTTTCTAAGGGGGCTTCCCAAAAGACTGACCTTTGTCTTGCCAATCTTAGAGCTTTGAGTCTCTAAGACTCTAAGACTCTAGCTCATCACAGTCTAGCCACCTGGAAAAGAATAGAGATGTTGGCTTGGTCTAACATATAACATAAGTACTTCCCCTGATCAACACAGAGTGACCATAGTAAAAAATCCTAGCTCTCAGTTTTCCCTTGCAGAGAGGGAGTTAATTTTTGCACCCAATGCCCTAACTTCTGTGTGGATGCCCAAAGAACTAGAATTTGTCTTTCCAGTCTTGGAGCTCTGAGGGGTCTGACACAGTCTTGCCACCTGGAGGAAAGCAAATGCAATAGTTTGGACTCATAAACACCATAGCTTCTCTCCCTTGCTCCATACAGAGAGAGAATATTAATAATTCCAGCTCTCAGCTTTCCTCAGGGAAGGAAAAAGTTAATCCATACATCCAATGCCCCAACTTTTTCAGGGCTCTCCAAAGATCTAGCACCTATGCTGCCAGTCTTTGAGCTCTAATGTATCTGGCACCATCTAGCCACCTGAGGGAGAACAGCAACAGTGGCTAAGTATTGGTAGACACCATAGCTCTCCCCTCTGACTTAGATAGGAACAACCAGACAAAAACTGACTTACCTGCTTCTCCTTGGAGAGAAAAAGAGCTGGTAGAGGCCCTCAGAATCTCTGGCCAGGTTGATTTTGGGGGTTTTCTCCTGTATAAGGCCAGTCTGTAAAGAGTGGGAGATAGGCCTACTTTGGGTAGTGGGCAGACAATATGAAGAGTCAAGAAAGGGCCAGCCCGGTGGTGCACTGCTACAGTGCGCCACTTGGGAAGCACGGCGGTGCTCCCGCCGAGGG
>NW_007731456.1:111196-112750 GCF_000696425.1 Galeopterus variegatus | reverse complement strand
ATCCCACATACAGACCGGTTCCCGCTCACTGGCTGAGCGAGGTGTGGGCACAGCACCGAGGGTTGCGATCCCGTTGCCGGTCCCGGTCCGGTACGGGCGTGACACTGAGGGTTGCGATCCGTTGCTGGACACAAAAAAAGACAAAAAAAAAAAAAAAAAGAGTCAAGAAAAATTGTAAACCAGGCAAATATGTGACAAAGGAACAAGATAAATCTTCAGAAATCAATCCTAATGAAATGTAGGTATATGATTTACCTGTCAGAGAATTAAAAATAACTATTATAAAAATGCTCACTGGACTCAAGAAAACAATGCATAAACAAAGTGAACATTTCAACAGACAGATGAAAAATATTAAAAGGTACTAAAGAAAAATCATGGAGTGAAGGAATACAACAAATAAAATGAAAAATTTACTAGAGTGGTTGAACAGACTAGATCAAGCAGAAGAAAGAACAAATGAACTTGAAGACAAGTCATTGGAAATAAGTCATAGAAGCAAAAAAAAAAGAATGAAAAAGAGTAAAAATATCTTAGGGAATTATAGACACCATCAAGTGAACCAATATGGGCATTAAGGAAGTCTCAGAAGAAGAAGAGAAAGAGAAGAAAGCTTATCAAAGAAATAATGGCTGAAAATTTCCTAAATCTGAGAAACAATATGGAAATTCAGATCCAAGAAGTCCAAAGCACAAACAAAGATGAACCCAAGGAATTCTGCACCAAGACACATTGACTCAAACTGTCAAAAGTGAGAGAATTTTGAAAGCAGCAAAAGAAAAACAACTTGTTGTGTACAAGGGAAGCTCTATAAGACTACAGTATTCAGCAGGAACCTGGAAAGGTAGAAGGGAGTGAGATAATATATTCAAAGAACTGAAAGGAAAAAACCCACCAACCAAGAATACTATGCCAGGAAAAACCATTCTTCAAAAATAAAGAGAGATAAAGATTACCCTAGATAAGTTGAAGATGTTTATCACCTTTAGACTTGCCTTACAAAGACAGATGCAGGGAGTTATTCAAGTTGAAATATAAGGATGCTAAACAGCAACACAATAGCAAAAGAAAGTATGAAATACATTGTTAAAGGTAAATATATAGACAAATCCAGAATACAGTATTACTGTAATGGTAGTAGGTAAATCATTTTGTTGACAGGATTTTATTTTTATTTTTTTGAAACATAATTGATGATACATATTTGTGGGGTACAGATTTGTATATAAATACCTGTGTACAATATGTGGTGATCAAATCAAGATGATTAGTATATTCATGTTTACAAAGTGTAAACAATCTTTATGACCCTTAACCAATTCTCACTAACCCCCCTCCCCTTCCCCCTTTCTCACTACTAATAACCACAGTTCTGTCTCTTTTCTTTGAAGGTTCAATGTATTATTGTATTTATTGTTTGTTTGTTTCTTTCCTTTCCTTCTTTCTTTCCTTCTTTCCTTCTTTCCTTCTTTCTTTCTTTCTTTCTTTCTTTCTTTCTTTCTTTCTTTCTTTCTTTCTTTCTTTCTTTCTTTCTTTCTTTCTTTCTTTCTTTCT
>NW_007731456.1:104303-111186 GCF_000696425.1 Galeopterus variegatus | reverse complement strand
CTTCTCAGGATTGTGCTGTCTCCTGACACGGCCGCTCCAGACCCATCGCCATCTTGGAATCTGAAAGAAGTTCTTACGTTTGAAGGACCAGGTTGCCAGAAGGCAGCTCAGATCCACAGGGAGGAAAAGGAAAATGAGAAAAGGAAAATATGTGAATGAATACAGAGCACCTTTTTATTATCTGTTTCATTATATGTGTGCACATGTGGACACACATGCACAGGCTGTTGGCTGTCAAAAATAATAACAACATGTTACAGATTTTAAGTATTTAAAATATGCATTATGATAAGGGCAGAAGTGATAAAAGGTATTCCAATAAATGGAATTAGAGTCAGGACTCTTACATTATTCTAAAAGCAGTATAATGCTATTTAAAAGTAGACTATGATGTCTTAAAGTATATATTTTAATCCCTAGAGCAAACACTAAAAAATAAAACAAAGAACTAGAGTTTAAAGGTCAATACAAAGTAAATTTATTTATTTTTAATTTTTGAATTGAATTTTACATATCATTGTTAGCATATTTATTATTACATATCACAATTTTTCTGTCCTTCCCCAAGCCCCTCACTCCCTCCTCCAATCTCTATTAACTTTATGTTTGTTCCCTCCTGAAAGTACAATTAATTGTCATCATATCTCCCTCCCTCCCTCCCTCCCTCCCCCCCTCTCTCTTTCTTCCTTTCTTTCTTTCTCCCACTTATGAGTGAGGACATGCAGTATTTCTATTTCTGTACCTGGCTTATTTCACTAAACATAATTTATCTGTGAATTCAACCCTGTTGCTGCAAGTGGAAGTATTTCATAATTTTCTATGGCAGAGTAGTATTCCATTGTATAAATACACCACATTTACCTCATCCAGTCATCCAGTGATGGGTATTTAGGTTGGTTCCAACTCTTGGCTAGTGTAAAAGTAGTTGCAATAAACATGGGAGTACAGGTGTCCCTTTCAACATGATTATTTCCATTCCTTTGGGTATATACCCAGCAGTGGGTTTGCTGGGTCAGTGGCAATTCTATCTGCAGTTGTTTGAGGAAACTCCATTCCATTTTTCATAATGACAACACCATTTTACAGTCTCACCAACAGTGTAGGACAGTTCTCCTTTCTCTGCATCCTTGCCAGTGTTTGTTATTCTCTTTTTGATATTAGCTAGTCTATCTGTAGTGATATGATATCTCAGTGTGGTTTTGATTTGTATTTCCCTGATGCTGAGAGATGTTGAGCATTTTTCATCTGTCTGTTGCTATTCATGTATCTTCCTTTGAGAAATGCCTCTTCAGCTCCTTTGCCCAGTTTGTAATGTGTTACTTGTTTTTTACTTTTAAATTGTTTGAGCTCCTTGTATAGTTTGGATATTAATCTTTGGATGGATACATAGTTTTCAAACATTTTCTCCCACTCTCTTGGTTGTCTTTATGCTGTTAATCATTTCTTCTGCTGCACAGAATTTTTCAGTTTGATATAATCCCACTTGTTTATTTTTTCTTTTGTTGCCTGTGCTTTTCAGGTCTTATTCATAAAGTCTTTGCACAGTCCCACATCCTGAAATGTTTTCCCTATGCTTTATTTTGAGATTTTTATAGTTTCAGTTCTTATATTTAAATCTTTAATCCACTTTGAGTTGACTTCGGATTATAGTGAAAGGTATGGGTCTAGTTTTATTCTTCAACATATGGATGTCCAGTTTTTCTAGCACAATTTATTGAAGCAGTCTTCTCCCCAATGTATGTTCTTGGTGCCTTTGTCAAAGATCAGTTGGCTGTAAGTATGTGGGTTGATTTCTGGGTTCTCTATTCTGTTCTGTTGGTCTGAGTGCTGTTCTTATGCCAGAACCATGCTGCTTTGGTTTCTATATCTTCGTAGTATAATTTGAAGTCAGATACTATAATGCCTCTGGCTTTTTTTATTTATTCATTGCTCAGGATTTCTTTGACTATTCGGGGTCTTTTATTGTTCCATATGAATATTAGGATTGTTTTTTTTTTTTTTTCTATTTCTGTGAAGAATGCCATTGGTGTTTTGCTGGGGACAGCATTGAATCTGTAGATCACTTTGGGTAGTATGGACATTTTCACAATGTTAATTCTTCCAATCCAAGTTAATGGAATTTCTTTCCATCTTTTTGTGTCCTCTTTAATTTCTTTCAGCAGTGATTTGTAGTTCTTGTTGTAGAGATCTTTCATCTCTGGTTAAATCGATTCCTAGGTATTTTATTTTATTTTATTTTTGTTACTTTTGTAAATGGGATTGCTTTCTTGGTTTCTTTTTCTGTTAGCTCATAACTGAAGTGTAAAAATGCTACTGATTTTTGCATGTTGATTTTGTGTCCTGTAAACTTACTGAAATCATTTATCAGCTCCATGAGTTTTTTTTGTCGAATCTTTAGATTTTTTTATATATAGGATCATGTCATCTGCAAATAGGGACAGTTCGACTTCATCTTTTCTAATCTGGATGCCATTTATTTCTTTCTTTCCTGATTGCTCTTGCTAGTACTTCTGATATGATGTTATTAGGAGTGGTGATAGTGGGCATCCTGTCTTGTTCCATTCAGAATGATATTGGCCATGGTTTTATCATGTATAGATTTTATCTTGTTGAGGTAATCACTTTCTATACTTAGCTTTCTAAGAGTCCTTACCACGAAGGGATGTTGAATTTTGTCAAATGCTTTTTGTGCATGTATTGAGATAATCATGTGGTTTTTGTCCTTGTTTTTGTTGATGTGGTGTATTACAGTTATTGGCTTGCATATGTTGAACCATCCTTGTGTCTCTGGGATGAATCCCACTCGATCATTGGTTATACCTCAAAGAACTAGAAAACAAGAACATCCATTCCCAAAATTAGTAGGTGGAAATAAATAATTAATATCAGAGCAGAACTAAATGAAACAAGGACCCCAAAAGTGTTACAAAAGATTAATAAAATGCAAAGTGGTTTTTTGGGGGAAGATAAACGAAATAGACAAACCATTAGCAAAGGTAACTAAAAAAAAAAAAAAGGAGAGAAGACCCATATAACAAAATCAGAAATGAAAGAGGAAGCATTACTTCTGATACAACTGAAGTAAAAAGAATCATTAGAGACTACTATAAACAACTATATGCCAACACATTTGAAAACGTGGAGGAAACTGATGCATTTCTGGATGCATACAAATTACCAAGACTAAACCAAGAAGATATGGAAAACCTGAACAGAACAACAAGCAAAATATTGAAACAGTAATCAGCAGTCTCCCAACAAAGAAAAGCCCAGGATTGGATGCCTTTACTGCTAAATTTTACCAAACCTTTAAAGAGGAATTAACACCTATTCTCTTTAAATTATTCCAAAAAATTGAAACAGAGCCCATTCTCTTAAACTCATTCTATGAGGTGACCATTACCCTGATAGCAAAACTGGACAAAGATGCTACAGAAAAGAAAGCTACAGGCCAATATCTGTGATGAACATAGACACAAACATCCACAGCAAAATACTAGCAATCAGAATATAGCAACATGTCAAAAAATTATGCACCATGATCAAGTAGGTAAATCATTTTTAATTTGAGTGTAAAAGTAAACAGACAAAAGTATTAAAAATAACTATAATCTACAAACATGTTAAAAGGTACACAATATGAGAAGATATAAATAGTGGCAAAAATAATGAAATTGCATGGGTGGGAAAAGTTGAAGTGAAGAGCTTTTGTATGTGATCTAATTTATTTTGTTATCAGCTTAACACAGACAGTTATAACTATAAGGTATTATATTTAAGTCTCAAGATAACCAAAAAATACCTATAGAAGTTATGCAAAGAAAAATGAAATCAAAGCATACCAATACAAAAATATCACCAAAGACAGAGAAAGACAGTAATAAATGAAATGATAGACAAAAGATGTATAAAATGAACAGAAAACAATTAACAAAATGGCAATAGTAAATCTTTCTTGATAAATAATTACTCTAAATGTAAATGGATTAGACTTGCCAATCAAAAGACATAGAGTGGCTGAATGAATTAAAAAACACGACCCAACTATATGTTGTCTACAAGAAACTCATTTTAAATTTAATGACACACATAGGCCAAAGAGAAGGGATATTAAAAATGTTCCATGCAAATGGTAACCAAAAGGGAGCAGATGCGGCTATACTTGCTTATATTAGACAAAATAGACATTCAGTCAAGAACTGCCACAAGAGAAAGAAAAAAATCATGTAATGATAGTAGGGTCAATACTCCGGGAAAATATGACACTTATAAGTATAGAAGGGGACTTCCAGTCAAGATTGCAGAATTGACGGTCCCTAGCATCATTCTCTCTCACAAATCAACGAATTTACAACTATAAAAATGTAACATCAGACAAGCTGGGGCCGCTGGAGCTCAGGTGAAGAGGAGGAGAGACCTATGGAACTCATGAAGGCAGGAGAAACCACGAAGAGAGAATGAAAAAAACTGTTCTCAGCGTTTTGGGCTACAGCTGCTTTAATGCTGGAGCACGTGGAGCAGGAGCCAGCAGAAGCTGCAGCTGTGCCCTTTAGATGGAATTACTTGGAGGTGGAAGGGGAGAAGAGGACTTTAATGGCCCCCCAGGACAGCAAGACCACTAACAGTGTTCCCATGGACCCATGTAGGAGTGAGGAGCCAGAACAGCTGAAAAAGGGTAACCACTCAGAGGCCAGTGAGTCATCGCAAGGGACTGGCACAGGGCCTGTCCCATGGGAAGTGTTTGGAGCATGGGCAGTGGGGAAGACGGGCCCACTGGGAGAACACTGGGATGCAGCAAGGACAGCCAATCACTCCCCAGTCAGTGCAGGACCACTCAGAGGAGACTGGTTGGGAATGCAGAATTGCATGGGGTGTAGTTCAGTGAAAAAACTGGGGCCCAGGTCAGAGTTTCTACACAACCCAAGTGCACCAAGTACCTGGAGAGCCGGAAGTACCTATGGGGTTGGCCAATGAACCCTGAGCTGCACAGAGGGTCTTCCCTGGGAAGCAGCAGCAAGGCAGCAATTTACCTCAACCACGCAGCTCAGGTGCTGGTTCCCACAGGAAGTTTCCCCATTTTTGAAGCAAGCAAAGGACAAAAACTTAGTTCCAGCCCAGGCACAGCACGAATGCCTTGGGGTCCACCAGGGCAATTTAGCTCAACCACACAGCTCAAATACTGGTTTCCACAGGAAGTTTCCCTGGGTTAGAAGCAAGCAAAGGACAAAAACTTAGTTCCGGCCCAGGCACACCATGAGTGCCCCGGGGCCCACCAGGGGACATGAAACATGGAGATAAGGGTAGGACCCCAGCCCACAACCACTCACACCACCAGCAGCTCAGGGCCCCACCCAGGAACCCAAGGATTGGAGCCAAGGACCAGACCTCACTCCCACATACAGGCACACCACCAATGCCTATGGGTCCACCTGGGGACCCGGGGCTAGCAGCCAGGGACCAGACCCCCTTCCCACAACCAGGCACACCATGCCAGTGCCTCAGGGCCTGCCCAGGGACCTGGGGCATGAAGAAGGGGACCGGAACCCCCTCCCACAACCAGGCTCACCACCAGCACCTTGGGGCCTGCCCAGGGACCTGGGGCATGGAGAAGGGGACCAGAACCCCCTCCCACAACCAGGCACCCTGCGCCAGCACCTCAGGGCCTGCCCTGAGACCCAGAGCATGGAGAAGGGGGTAATTAAAAGAGCAAGAGAAAACTGTCAACTCACAAGTAAGGGAGTCTGCATTGGACTAACAGCAGACTTCTCAACAGAAACTCTACAGACTAGGAGAGAACTGGAGGATATATTCAAAATACTTAAAGAAAAAACTGCCGCCCAATCAATTTGAAAACAGAGGACTAGAAACTCTGATCTGGACCCCTGCCACAGCCAGGCACACTGTGCCAGTGCCTTGGGGCTGGCCTAGGGACCTGGGGTAAGGAGCTGGGGAGCAGACCCCCCTCCTACAACCAGGTACACTGGGACTGCACATCAGGGCCCTGCCTAGGGGCCCGAGTTATGGAGAAGGGGACCGAATCTTCCTCCCACAACCAAGCACCCCATGCCAGTGCCCTGAAGCTCATCCAGGAACCCAGGGTATGGAGCCAGGGATTGGACCCCCCTCCCACAACCAAGCACCCCATGCCAGTACCCTGGAACTCATCCAGGAACCCAGGGTCTGGAGCCAGGGACTGGACCTCCCTCCCATAACCAGGCACACTGGGACTGCATGTCAGGGCCCTGCCCAGGGGCCCGAGGCATGGAGAAGGGGACCAAATCCTCCTCCCACAACCAAGCACCCCATGCCAGTGCTCCAGAGCCCATCCAGGGACCCAGAGTAAGGAGCTTGGGACTGGACCCCCCTCCCACAACCAGGCACACCGTGCCAGCACCTTGGGACCCACTTGGGGACCTGGGACATGGAAATGGGGATCAGACACTCTCCACAACCAGGTACACTGCCAGTACCATGGAGCAGGCCAAAAACTTCTCCTCCATGTGGGTGGCCCACCACAGCCACCACAATAACCATGGCTGCTGTGAAGGTGGCTAGATGCCACAACCACCATGCAGATGGTCCACCAGCCACTGGAGTGCATTGACACAAGGAGAATCACCAGCAGAGAGAAAGAAAGGAGGAGGATGTCTGTCTCCACAGAGCCCACTTCATAGTGATGGAAGAGACATCTGCTCTATGATAGTATTGGGGGACCTGATCATACCTCTCAGCATTGGACAGATCATTTGGGCAGCAAATCAACAGAGTAACCATTATTCTTTCAGAAGGAGAGAAGAAATCTAGGGTAATTAGAGGGGGGAGGGGGAGGGAGTGGGGGATGAGGAGAGATTGGACAAGGTGCATAAAGAATAAAAAAAAAGAA
>NW_007731456.1:70895-104293 GCF_000696425.1 Galeopterus variegatus | reverse complement strand
TACAACCAGGCACACTACCAGCACCACAGAGCAGAAGAAAAGCATCTCCATGTGGGTGGCCCACCACAGCCACCACAATAACTATGGCTACTGTGAGTGTGGCTAGATGCCACAACCACCACACAGATGGTCTGCCAGCCACGGGAGTGAGTTGACACAAGGCAATTCACCAGCAGAGACATCTGAAAGGAGAAGGATGTCTGTCTCCACAGAGCCCACTTCATAGTGATGGAAGAGACATCTGCTCTATGATAGTATTGGGGGACCTGATCATACCTCTCAGCATTGGACAGATCATTTGGGCAGCAAATCAACAGAGTAACCATTATTCTTTCAGAAGGAGAGAAGAAATCTAAGGTAATTAGAGGGGGGAGGGGGAGGGAGTGGGGGATGGGGAGAGATTGGACAAGGGGCATAAAGAATAATTAAGATTTGTAACAATATTTATGCTAGTAATATTGATTTGATCAACATACCTCAATGTTGAACCCCAAAATATGTATAATCAATTTTGATTCAATAAAAACAAAAAAAAACCTATCTTGGAAAGTTCCCAGAGGCAAATAAATAAATAAGTAAATAAAATAAATACAGAAGGAGTCTTCAAAAGTTCATGGAATGAATCATGTTATCTTTTAATTCTATTCTTCCACCAACTTTCTGAAGTACACTTGTATATGTACCCCACATCAGAGCACCTAAATATATAAAGCAAACATTGACAGAACTCTTAAAGGGAAAAATAGGCAGCAGGAAAACAATTGTAGGAGTCTTTAATACCCCATTCTCAATAATGGATAAAATATTTAGACAGAAGATCAATTTGAAAACAGAGGACTAGAACAACACTTATAGACCAAGTAGACATAACAGATGTGTATATAACATTTCACCCAAGAGCAGGAAAATACATATTCTTCTCGAGTGCGAATGGAACATTGTCCAGATCAAATTACATATTAGGTTACAAATGGAAACTAAAATTTGAGAAGTTTAAAATCATACAAAAAATCTTTTCAGACAAAATTAAGTGAAACTAAAAATCAACAGCAGAAGGAAAACTGGAAAATTCACAAATATGTGAAAATTAAATAACACATATTTGAACAGCCATTGGGTCAAAAAATAAACCAAAAGTGATATCAGAAAATACATTGAGATAACAGAAAACAAAAACACAACATGCCAAAACTTATGGAATATAGCAAGACAGCACTAAGAAGGAACTTTATTGTGATAAACACCTACGTTAAGAAAAAAAAGGGAAGTGCGGGACCTCAGGAGTCAAGGGCAGCCTGCATTGACAGATGGCAGGAGCATGGAGCACCATAATGTGGGCAACCCGATGCTCCCATAGACACCGCCATTGTTCAGGTGATCCACCACAGCTCCCACCAAAGCCTCCCACTGCTCCCACTGCAAAAAGAGCCTGCTGCCACTGCCACCACAAGGGCAGCCCACCATCACAGCAGCAGTCACTGCTACCGTGGTAGCCACCACCACCATGCAGGCAGCCTACAGACTACTCAACTGAATTGTCACCAGCAGAGCCCAGAGAATGAGTGACCTAGGAAAGACACATGACCCAGCTGCCCAAAGGGGATTACACTGCCTCAAATGGTAGTGCACCTGGGGGTGGGAGGTACATGTGCAGCCACCCAACTGCCTTGATCCCTAGATCACGTGGAATCCCTGGAGAGTACAAAAACCTAGGATAGCCAAATAGAATAAGGAAATAAATTCTGAACCACCACCAACTAATCCCCCAGCCATGGGAAACAAGGACCCAGGCCAAGCCTCTGCCTGTAGAAAAAAGGAAAGGGAAACCCCACCAAGGGTCACCCATTCAAACTGAGGCACTCCAGTTTACCCCAATGCACCCATCAGGATCATGGAACGCTAGCTGGGATGCCAACAAGCCTGCCCAGGGACAAGCACTCCAGCCAAAGACCAACAGGGCACCCAGGTTCCTCTCTCAAGAGCTTGCCTAGTCCTCAACAACTCATCACAGTGTCACTAACCTCAGAAAGGAATCACTAAGTTCCCCAGAGCTGAGGAAACAGAGGCACTCACATGCAACTCCAACACTGAATATGTATAAAGTACCCATGTGGACCCTACATTACTGTGTCTACCCAGAACAAATACTAAAACATCCTACCCAACAGCCAATATAAAACACATCTATAGGAGGAAGTCTCTCTCCTCAAAGCCCACACCAGAGTAATAGAAGAAGCAAGTGCTCTACTAGATAGTCACACATCAACATAGAGATACTAGAAATATGAAAAAACAAGAAAATATGACACCACCAAAGGAATATAATTCTCAAGTACCAGAACCCATAGAGCAGGAAACCCTTGAAATGACTGAAAAGGAATTCTGAGCAACAATCTTAAGGAAACACAGTGGGATATAAGAAAACTCAGTTAGATGACACATGACATGAGAAAAAATATCCATGATTTGAAGGAGGAAATTTACAAACAGATTATCACCTTCAAAAACAATGTTGTAGCAGAATTCCTGGAACTGAAGGATTCATTCAATGAAATAAAAAACAGAACTGAGAGCTTAAGCAGTAGGCTAGAGCAGCAGAAGAAAGAATATCTGATCTTGAAGACAGTCTTTTTTAAATAACCCAAGCAGAATAAAAGAAAAAAGAAAAAGAAAAAAGAATTTTTAAAATGAAGAAAATCTAAGAGAGCTAGCAGACAACCTTAAGTGTGCAAATATTGAATCATGGGTGTTCCAGAAGGGGAGGAGAAAGGAAAAGGCTTTGAAAACCTGTCCAATGAAATAATAGCAGAAAATAACCTAGTTATAGGGAGATACACAGGCCTGCAGATCGAGGAGGCTTAAAGATCCCCAAACAGATTAATTCAAAAAGGACACATTATAGTCAGATTGGCAAAATGCAAAAACAAAGAGAGAAACCTAAAAAGAGCAAGAGAAAACTGTCAACTCACAAATAAGGGAGTCTGCATTGGACTAACAGCAGACTTCTCAACAGAAACTCTACAGACTAGGAGAGAACAGGAGGATATATTCAAAATACTTAAAGAAAAAACTGCCGCCCAAGAATACTATGCCCACAAAGGCTATCCTTCAGAAATGAGGGAGAAATAGTGTATTTCCCAGACAAACAAACACTGTGGGAGTTCACCACCACATGACCAACCCTGTAAGAAATTCTCAAGGGAGTCCTGCATCTGGAATCGATAACACAGTAATCAATACCATGAATACACAGGAAAGAAAAAAACCCACTGGTAGAACAAAAATGCAAATGAGAAAGGGAAAGGAACTATATCTTACCACTTCAAAAACCAACAAACACCAAAGACAAACAATAAAAGGGGAAGAAATGGAAAAAAGATATTTAAAGCATTCAAAGGAAAATCAGTAAAATGCCAACAATACCTTTCAGTAACAACCCTAAATGGAAATGGATTAAATAACCTATTCAAAAGATGCAGACTGAATGATTACAAAAACTAGACCGAACTCTATGCTGTCTACAAGAGACTTACCTCATCTGTACGGACACACACAGACTAATAGTGAAGGGATAGAAAAAGATATACCAAACAAATGGAATCCAGAATCAAGCAAGAGTAGCTATTCTTACCTTGGATAAGATATACTTCAAACTAAAAGCCATGAAAAGGAACAAAGAAGGCCATTATATAATGATAAATGGACCTATCCAGCAAGAAAACAACAGCCATAGATATATATGAATCTAACACCAGTGCAACCAGATTTATAAGGCAAACACTATTAGATCTAAAGAAAGAGATAGACCCCAATACAATAACATTTGGCAACCTGAACACCCCTTTCCCAGCACTGGATTGATCATCTAAGCAACAAATCAACAGAGAAACACAGGATTTAAACTAAACTTTAAACCAATTGGCCTTGGCAGATATCTATAGAACATTTTATCCAACAACTACAGAATATACATTCTTCAGAACATGTAACATTCTCCAGGATAGACCCCACATTAGATCTTGTCTCAACAAATCAAGTCTCAACAAATTTTAAAAATCAAAATCTTTTCAAGTATCTTTACAGGGTACAATGGATTTAAACTAGAAATCAATAACAAGCCAAACTTTGGAAACTATACAAATACATGGAAATTAAACAATGTGCTTCTCAATGACTTATGGTTTCAAGAAGAAACTAAATATGAAATCAAAAAAATTATTTAAACTAATGAAAATAAATGCACATCATAGTAAAACTTGTGGGATACTGCCAAACCAGTATCAAGAGGGAATTCTGTCATTGTCTTCCCCAAGGTGGCCAGCTCATTTCAAGTTCTACTACTCTAGATTGATTTACATCTCAATTTACTTGAATTCACTGCTTTGAATCCTGGGCTCAGTTTAGTTTCTTGTCATTGTGCAGTTCTGCCTACTAACAACTTCATAATTGAACCCATTTGGGTCTAGCTTTAGTCCTACACAAGCATCTTTCTTGAAGTTCAGTCCTTTTTGGAACTGAACGAGCATGGGGAAGATGCCCAGACTGGGATCTTAAAATGGGACACACTCTCCAAAGGCACACACCATGGTGTAAAGTTTCACCTTTTACACTTATCTCCATCAAGGTGAGAGAGTAAGTTCCCTTGTACCAAGAATGGATGGTTAAATTAGGAATTAATCACTCTAATAACCCTTCTGTTTGTCAACTTATTGTTTTTAAAATAATTATTCTACATTTATGAACAATTTTTAACAATTAACTAAAGGTACTGCGGGTACAACTTTTGAAAATATATTAACATTAAAATGTTCAAATATGGAAAATAATAGATAAAATGTTGAAATAGACATAAAAATCTATAATCCCATCCTTTTTATTGAAAGGTAATTGATTATGCATATTTGTGGAGTACAGAGTTGAATAACAAAACCTGTATACAATATATGATGATCAAATCAGAACACTTAGCATATTCATCATTATAAAACATAATCATTTGTGTTGAGGACATTCAATCTCCTCTCTTCTAGTCATTTGATAACATGCAGTAAAATATTGCTAGTCATAGGTGCCTAGCTCGACTATACATCAATAGAACTTATTTTTCCTAATTAGCTATATCGTGTCCATTAAAACCTAGCACCTCTTGATTCTGATAAATGCACAATTTGTTTGGGGGAGAAAAGTTACAGAAATACCCATTGCTGTAGTAAAAACAAATAATCAAAAGAAAAAAAGCAGTAACAGGCATAAATTTGTATTTTGGGAGCAAAAGTAACAAAACTATCTATTAATGCTGAAAAATAATTTGTAAAATTTAAAAAATGGAATGATTGTAAACGATTTCTGGACATATTATTTTGATTTTGAGAACAGAACTGAGACTATCAGAGATGGTAAAGGGGGAAGGGGAGCGGGGATTAGTGAGAAATGGGTAAAGGGCCACAAAAAATGATTACATTGTGTAATGTTGAATGTTCTAGTTATCCTGATTTGAACATCACATATTACACGCAGGTATTGATATTCAACACTACCCCACAGATATGTACAATCAATTATGTTTCAATAAAAAAATTTCTTTTTGAAGAAAAGTATTTGGATCATCCTGATGGGGAAGTCCCCACTTGTCTCCTACAGAGCTCTTAAGATTTGCCCCAGCAGGAGTGTGAATCACAGCAGGTACAATGATACTCCTTATAGTCAGTATCTGTGTTGATACAGAAAATTCAAGCATTTCCTTAGGAGGCAATCAGAGAAACCCCAGGAGCCTAAAGGCTTTTGCTAGAGGCGTTTAGACCATGAGGTGACTTGGGACTGCTTCAAGCCTCCCATGTGCTTTAGACTGTGAGTCTCTATCTAGAGCACAGTGAGTACCTTCCATCACTGTGCAACCTGTGAATGATGATCACAAGGTCTTTTTATATGAGTATGTTCCTTCATTCACACAAGGGCAGTTTGTGGCTCCCATGTTTGCTATCAAGGAAGACCCTTGTTTTATACCAGCCCCAAACCTGAAACAGAAATCAGGATATTTTCAGATTTCTCATGAAGAATCTATTTACACCAAAGCAGTGAGTGGCAATCTCGTAGAGCAGATGAAGTTTATTCCTCAGCGTTTCACTGGAAAAACCTGCATTAAGCCACATCTCCTTTCCCATGCTTTTCTTTTCAGTCTTTAGTCAGAGGGATTCTCCCTTTCTCTATTCTCCCAGGCAGCCTCTAAATTTCTCTGGATCTTGTCCTACTTGGTTATCAGCCCCTATGGCACCCACACCATGGTAGAATGATTATAAAAATGTAGGCATCACTCGGTTTCTAAAGATAAATTTGAACGCCCCACACATTACCGAATGCTGTTTTGAAATAAGTAAAAGGTCATTTAGTAGTCTAAGACTAAAGACAGAACTCAGATGAAAACAATCTCATTCACTTAGTAGGACTCACCCAAAAAGGGAGTAGAGTTTTAAGCAACCCTAAGGGTGCATATATAATGTAAATGAGCACATTAGTTGTTATATAGGATGGAGACATTGACTTATTTTATTTGTAGTATCCACTCAGATAACCACTGACAGATATCTGTTAAGAGCAAATAGAAACTGTAACAAATACAATATAGTCATACACTGCATAATGACATTTAGGTCAACAATGGACTGCATATATGATAATGGTTGGAATAATAGGCTATACCACATAGCCTAGGTGTATAGTAGGCTGTAGCATCTAGGTTTGTGTAAGTGCAATCTATGATGTTTGCATAGTGATAAAATTGCCTAATCACACATTACTCAGAATATGTCTGTTGTTAAGTAAAGCATGACTTCAACAGAGGTTTCCTTCTAGACAAGGACTCATTCCACTCAAAGTACTTTTATACTTCCTTAAGTTATATAACACTGAGAATTTGACCAAGGTACGACCTCTCTGTCCTATCTGATGCTTGCGTCATCTCCCTGGGCTTTGCCAGTTATTACATGCACCTCACCCCAGATGTTTGTTTGCATCTTAAGAGTTTGATTACAAAAATGGATCCTTGTTCTAACAGGAACTCAAAACACTGCTTAACTCCCTGCCTTGCACTAACCTGCACCAACCCATATTTTCCAGGCCCAAACCACCGCTTTCAACAACAAAGGTAGGAATCATTTTTTTCACAAGAGCCTATCAGTTAGGGTAACATCTTTGTTCTTCTTTTTTCTTCCCAAGTTTGCCTGTGTAGGGTCGACTTACACGTTTGATAAAAAGCCTATCAGTTAAGGATTGTGGACAATACTTTAGAGATAAAAATACTCGTACATGTTTACTGAGGGTCTGATCATTCCACCCTCCAGCATCTTAGGGCAAATCAGAAAACATAGACCTCGTTTTTTCAGTTCCAGTTTGATATGCCCTGTTGACATTATAGCTAGAGGGTTCTAGTTTGATATACATTGTTTACATCACATGTAAGAAAAGCTGCAATATCAGATTCCATCCTTCCTGAGAGTTTGCTATGATCAAAAAATTGGCCAATACATTTCTTTTGGAGATAATTATGATCACTGGGCATGGGTAGATAGCAGATACATACAATCATGATCACCTTTGACCAGTACTTCCTCAATGTGGTGCCAGGATTTGCAGAGTGTGGCAGGGCTCAACTTTATCTAAATAGCTATACATATGTTATAGACAAAGGAGGGTGTTCACACTTGCAATGATACAATTCTCGGCTAATTCCTAATGTCCAAATGTGATGCATTTTCTTAGAGGTCTTCTGATGGTCCTGTATATATATATCCTGTATATATATATGATGTCCTCAGTTTACCACCTCCTATGACACATGTTTTACAAAAGAACATCCTAAGAAGAATGCACGAGAAGACATCAGACTGGTATGTTCAGTAAGCAAAGCACAGCACCTAAAGTCTCCTTAGTTTTTTACTGGACACTCAAGTTGGTGGTGATATTGTTTGTACCAGATCACAGGAAGCTCTATCACGAGCCACCCAATCCAGATTAAGAATTCATAAAAAGCTAGGTCTCTGTGGCATATTGGGTTATTGTCCAAGTAAATTGCATATATAGTTAAGTATATTATTCTCCTAGGAACCAAAATCCTCCACGCGGTGTTTTAAAAACATTTTTCAGTAGCAGAACTCTTCAGTTATTACTGAGAACTCCAAAACAAAATTTTTGTTGAAGAGTTCAGCAGCAGAGCCCTTTTTAAAAAATACTTGGAACCCCCCAAATAAATTCCAGATTCTCACCAGTTTACTCTCTCCCTTGCTTCCCAAGGTGGTGTTCAGGCATTCAAGGCAACTTCATGAAACTCGTGGGCACCAAGAACCATCATCGTAAACTAATATAGAATAGAGGATCCTACACAGGAGCTTTGGGAACACAGTTGGGATGTCACCCCAAATTATGTCCTGTCCCATGTAGGAAAGTCTTGATTGAACCTGCTCTAGCACGGAATTTGAATTTAAAAAGGATTTAAATAATTAACCCATACATATTGTCTAGATCCTAAATACTTGGCTTATCTCAAATGTTTTTCTTCTAAAGTTTTGAGATGGGGACAAAAACATTTATAAAATGAATAAATTGTTAAAAACCTCTTTCCTTTTTGAGTTTAGAGTCTTAGAACTTTGGCACAGACAAGAATCTTTCAGATTATCCTATAATTATAAAAAGATAGTACGGTATATGACAATTATTGAGAATATAATAAAACAGGAAATGAATTAGTGGGTGTGGTGATGTTATGGGAATTTCATATACCTAATCAAGCAGTACAGTTGGAAAATCTATAAAAGAATTATGTAAGATATTACAGTTACATCAGGGGATTCAGACTGTGAAACAATCCCCTGAGTAAGACATGGACTGTTAAAGAGGACTTAGCATAGCAATGGATCATGAGATGAATCACCTGAGATTTCTGCAGCTCCTTACCTTGCATCGTGGCCAAAAACTTTAGATTTCATATTCAGCCTCAGGTGTCTAAGATGAAAATTCCAAATTCTTGGGGCACTTGAACTGCTTTCTTAATGGATAAGTGAAATTTAATTTCAGGAAGAATAAAAATAAAATTGATATGATAAACTAAATTGAATCCATGGCCTTAAAATTTTGTGTTCAGTTTAGGAATAACTTCTTTTTTTTTTTTTGCGTTCAGTTTAATACTAATCTCCATATATTGGTTTAGGAATAATCTCTCTATATTTAAAGGTTTAAAATGGTAAGAGAATTTGTCATATTAGAGGATTCATTGGGTACAAACTTTAAGTGTGTAGTTGGATAAATGATTTGAAGAGATTTTATATTGAAAGTTATGAGAATTTTGTAAAACAGGAATAATATTAGAATATTTAATAGAACTTCAGATTTGCCAATTTATATGATTATTTTGATATGTTACCTAAGTTCTTGGGAAGTTTTTGTTTGTGAGAAAATTGAAGTGGTTAAAAAGAAACTCAAATGTATTAATCAATTCAGTTTAACATATATAAAGGAACTTAACAAACCTGTAAATGGCCCCTTGGAAGTGATCAGTAAAATAGCTAAATTAAGTTGATAAATGAGATTTTAAATTTTAAATTAAAAGCTTAAAGAAAAACTAAGATTAATTTTTAGTTTGTGAATTTAATAAATTATATGCTTATGTCAATACTAACTAAAATAGCCTTTCTTGTGCACATACTCACCGAAAAGCGCACATTGACATTTTAAAAATAGTTGTCTATTGAAGCCCATGAGTTCTCACTAGAGGTGTCTTCTCCATAAAGAGACACAGGCTTGTTTTGAGGCTACTTTATGCCACTCTGGAATGTGGGCCTCCAACTACAGAATAGTGTAGACCTATTCTGTCCAATACAGTAGCCACTAGCCACACGTGGCAATTGAACACTTAAAATGTGGCTAAGACTGAGATATTATGTAAAGATGAAATGCACACTGGAATTCAAAGAAAATATGAAAAAAACAAGAATGTGAAATACCTCATTAGTAATTTGTAACAGCTTTGCTGACATACAATAAACTGCATATATTTAAAGTGTACAATGAGTATATCCAGCATCCCCAAAAGTTTTCATATAACTCCTCCTTTTGTGTAATAGACTTTATTTTATAGCAGTTTTAGGTTTACAGAAAAATTGATCAGAAAGTACAGATAGTTCCTCCCATCTCTCTCTGTAATTCCTCTCAGGCAACTACTGATGTAGTTGTCACTATACATTAGTTTACATTTTCTAGAGTTTTGAAGACAGTATGTTCTCTCTCTCACTTTTTTTTTGCCTGTCTTCCTTCACTCAGCGAAATTATTTTGAGACTTATCATGTTGTTTTGTGTACTAACAGTTCATTATTTTTACTGTTAATAGTATACAACAGTTTTCCACAGTGACTATACCAATTTATATTCTCATCAACTGTGTACAAGAACTCCATTTTCTCCACATACCCATCAACACCTCTTTTCGTTTTTTAAATAATAGCCATCATAACAGGTGTGAAGTAATATTTCACTATGGTTTTGATTTAATGCTGACTACCTTTTCTTATATCTGTTGGACAATTTGTAGTATGTCTTTTTTTGAAATATGTCTATTCAGGTTCTTTACTTTTGATATTAACCCCTTATCAGACATACAGTCTGAAAATATTTTGCATGTTGCCTTTTCATTTTTAAAAATTGTTTCCTTTGCTGTGCAAAAGCTTTTTAGTTTGATGCAATCAGCCTGTGCTTTTGGTGTCATATCCAAGAAATCATTGCCCAGTCCAATATCTAGAAGCTTTCTGTACATCTTCTTCAAAGAGTTTCATTGTTTCATATATTACTGTTAAGTCTTTAAGACATTTGATTTGATTTTTATATGGTGTGGGATAAGGGTCTAATTTCATTCTTTTGCATGTTGATATTCAATTCTTTATATATAATCATGTCACCTGCAAATACTTTTACTTATTCCTTTCCAATATGGATGCCTTCTGTGTATCTTTCTTGCCTAATTTCTCCAGTTAAAACCTCTCACACAACGTTGATTAGAACTGAGGAGAGTGTTCATACAAGCATGGTCCCTGATTGTAAGAGGAATGCATTTAGATTTTCACAAAGTATGATGTTATCTGGGAGTATTTTGCAGATGCCATTTATGAGGTTGAAAAATTTCTCTCCTACTCCTAGTTTTATTTTGTATCATGAAACAGGGTTGGATTTTGTCATGTGAATTTTCTTTATCCACAGAGATGATCAGGTAGCCCCCCCCCACCTTTATTCTGCTAATATGGTATATTACAAAGACACTCAAGTTGGTGGTGATTTTCATGTTAAAATAACTTCTCATTTATGATATAAATCACACCTGGTAATGTATAATCCTCTTTACATGGCAATAGACTCAGTTTGCTAGTATTAACTTGATGATTTTTGCCTCTATTTTCATAAGTGTTATTGGACTGCAGTTTTCTTGTGAAGCCTTTTTGTTGTTGTTGTTGGTTTTGATATCAAAGTAAAACTGACCACAATAGAATGAGTCGATAATTGTTCTCTACTTTTCTATTTTCTGAAAGACATCGTAAAGGAGTCATATAAATGCCTCTTTAAACTTTTGGTAGGATTCACCAGCGAAGCTATCTAGATATAGGCTGTTTTTCAGGAAGTTTTTGAACTGCTAATTCAATTTCTTTATTTGCTATATGTCTACTCAAATTTGCTTCTTGAGTCAGTTTCAGCAGTTTGTGTCTAAGAATGTGTCCATTTTGATTAGGTTATGTAATTTGTTGGCATACAAATTTGTTCACGGTATTTTGTTGTAGTCTTTTTTATTTCTGTAAGGTCAATTGCGATGCCCTCTCTTTAATTCCTGACTTAGATCATTTGAGTCTTCCTTCTTTTTGTTCATAGTTAGTATAGCTAAAAGTTCAGTTTTGTTGATCTTTTCAAAGAACTATCTTTTTTTTTTTCTTGATGGCTTTTCTATTCTGTATTTCATTTGTTTTCACACTAATATTTATTATTTCTGTCTCCTGCTTGCTTTGGATTTAGTTTACTTTTCTTTTCCAGTTTTTTATGTTGGAAGATTCAGTTAATGATTTGTGATCTTTTTTGTTTTCAAATACAGTAATTTAAGCACTACCTTAGCAGCATCCTACAAATTTTGGTAGTGTTTTCCTTATCATTTTTCTCAAAATAATTTCTAATTTCCCTTGTTATTTATTTTTTGATCTATAATTTATTTAAGATTGTGTTGTATACTTTGCATATATTTTATGATTTTCCCAAATTTCCTTGTAATTGATTTCTAATTTAACAGCAAATTTTTTAAAAAATTATTTTATTTTATTTTGTTTTTTAATTTTTTCATGACAGCTAACATTTATTGTGGGTTTATACTGTGGCATGCACTTTCCTAACCACTTTCCATGTATCAATGCTTATTAGCTAGGTGACCTTATTAGCTAGGTACCACTATGATTATGCCCATTTTACAAGTAAGGAAACTGAGACTCAGAGAGGTTGAGTAAATAGTCCAAAGTCCACACAGCAGAAAGTTGCAGAGCTGGAATTGGAACTTAGGCCTTTTCCAGAGCCAACTCATAACCATCTCACATATTGCTGCTTTATACTGTGTGTTCAGTATAATTCCATTTGATTTTTTAAAAATATACATATGTACCAGTCAGCACTTAGGCTAACCTGTTGAAACAGAGAAACCCCCAAACAGTGGCTTAAGTCAGATTGTAGTTTTGTCTGTATCACACAGTAGACCAGCCATGAACAGGTGGTCTAAGGAGAATAGCAGCTTTTTCCCATGAAGTCGTTCGGGGATCGAACTTCCTTCTCATTGCCCTTCTATCCCCTAGAGTGAGGGTATTTGCCTAACATCTCTAGAGAGAAGTCAGGGGGTCTGTGAATTCTGGATGGAAAGAAAAACTACATCTTGATTGCATTAACCTCTAATTGGAATTTAGTGTGCTCTGCCACCGTGAAGGGAGGCCACCAGCCTCAGTAGTGTTAGCAGAAACCATGATTTTGTAACCCATAGAAATCACAGATATTTTTATGTTATGTTGCAGTTGTTGCAGATGTCTCAAAATATCATATGTACTCACCCTACTTTGAAATTTCAGTAGTTTTTTTATTATTCTTTTTGGTTTTTAATTATTGGTTATGAATATTCATGGCATACAAAGCTGAACATCACCACTTGTGCCCAAGATATGATGACAAGATCAACACTAGAAGCATGTCCATTACCACAAACTGCGATTATTCCCCATGACTCCAACCAATTAATCCCTGACTTCCCTCCCCCTTTCCCTTACCCCACTTTGAAACTCTAGGTATGCTCTCTCCCTCTGCAACTCCAGTGCACCACTGTGGTCTTTCTTTTCTACCTTCTTTCTCTCTTAGCTCCCACTTATGAGTGAGGACATGGAGTATTTTTTCCCTCTGTGCTTGGCTTATTTCAACCTGTATAAGTTTCTCCAAGCTCATCCATGTTATTGTGAATGGCAGAATTTTATTCTTTTTTATAGCAGAGTAGTATACCACGTTTTCCTTATCCAGTCATCTGTTGATGGACATTTAGGTTGGTTCCATATCCTGGCTATTGTAAACAGAGCTGCAATGAACATGAGAGTGCAGGTATCCATTCGACATGATAATTTCCATTCCTTTGGGTGTATACCCAGAAGTGGGATTGCTGGATCGTATGGTAGATCTATCTGTAATTGTTTGAGAAATGTCCAGATGTTTACTTTGCAAATATTTTCTCCCATTCTGTAGGTTGTTTTTCACTCTGTTGATTGTTTCCTTTGCTGTGCAGAAGCTTTTTAGTTTGATGTAATCCTATTTATTTATTTTTTCTTTTGCTTGTTACACTTTTGTGGTCTTGTTCATAAAGTCTTTGCCCAGTCCTACTTCCTGAAATGTTTCTCCTATGTTTTCTTCTAAAAATTTCATACTTTCAGGTCTTATACTTAGGTCTTTAATACATTTTTACTTCATTTTGGTATATGGCCAGAGGTAAGGCTCTAGTTTCGGTCTTCTGCATATGGATGTCCAATTTTTTCAGCACCTTTTATTGAAGAAACAGTCTTTTCTGCAATGTATGTTCATGCTGTCTTTGTCAAAGATCAGTTGGCTGTAAGTCTCTGGGTTGATTTCTGGGTTCTCTATTATGTTTCTTTGGTCTGAGTGTCTATTTTTATGCCAGTACCATGCTGTTTTGGTTAGTATAGCTTTGTAGTATAATTTGAAGGCAGGTAGTGTTATACCTCCAGCTTTATTTTCTTTTGCTCAGGATTGCTTTGGCTATTCAGAGTCTTTTTTGTTGTTCTTCCATATGAATGTCAGGATTGTTTTCTCTGTTTCTGTGAAACGTATCATTGTATTTTGATGGGGATTGCATTGAATCGGTAGATTGCTTTGGGTAGTATGGACCTTTTCACAGTGTTGATTCTTCCAATCCAAGAGCATGGAATTTCTTTCATCTTTTTGTGTCTTCTTTAATTTCTTTCAGTAGTGATTTGGAGTTCTTGTTGTAAACATCTTTCGCGCCCTTGGTTAAATTGATTCCTAGACATTTTATTTATTTATTTATTGCTGACTATTGTAAATGGATTATTTTCTTAATTTCTTTTTTAGCCAGTTTGTTATTGGAGAATATAAACACTACTGACTTTGGGGCATTGATCATGTATGAACCTTTCTGAAATCATTTATCAACTCTAAGAAATTTTTAGTAGAGTGTTTAGGTTTTTCTATATATAGGATCATGTCATCTGCAAACAGAAGCAGTTTTATTTCATCTTTTCCAGTCTGGATGCCTTTTATTTCTTTCTCTTACTTGATTACTCTGGCTAGTACTTCCAATACATGTTAAATAGGAGTGGTGATAGTGGGCATCCTTGTCTTGATCCTGTTTTTAAGGGCAAAACTTTCAGTTTTTCCCCATTCAGGGTGGTATTCGAGGTGGGTTTGTCATACATACCTTTTATTGTATTGGGACACTTTCCTTCTATTCCTAATTAACTGAAAGCCTTTATCATGAAGGCATGTTGAATTTTGTCACATTATTTTTCTGTGTCTACTGAGATAGTCACATTGGTTTTGTCCTTGATTTTGTTTATGTGGTATATCATATTTATTGACTTGCATATGTTGAACCACTTTTGTCTCCCTGGGATGCATCCCACAAGATAATGGTGTATAATTTTTTTGATGGGCTGCTATATTCTGATTATTAGGATTTTGTTGAGGATTTTTACATCTATGTTCATCAGAGATACTGGCCTGTAGTTTTCTTTTTTTGTTGTTGTATCTTTTTGCAGTTTTGGTATCAAGGTGATGCTGGCCTCATAGAATGAGTTTGGGATTATGGCCTCTGTTTCAATTTTTTGGAATAGTTTGAAGAGAATTGATATTAATCCTGTTTAAATGTTTGGTAGAGTTTAGCAGTAAAGCCATCTGGTCCTGGGCTTTTCTTTGTTGGGAGATTGCTGATTACTTCAATCTGCTTCTTTTTGGTTTGATCAGGTTTTCTATGTCCTCTTGGTTCATTCATGGTAGTTTTATGTGTCCAAAAATTTATCCAGTTCTTGGAGGATTTTAAATTTGTTGGTGTAATGTTGTTTGTAATACTCTCTAATAATTTTTGTATTTCTGTGGTATCAGTTTTAATGTCTCCTTTTTTATTTCTGATTTTTGTTGTTTGGGTCTTCTGTCTTCTTTTTTTTAGTTAACCTAGCTAATGTTTTATCTATTTTGTTTATCATCTCAAAAAACTGACTTTTTGTTTCATTGATCTTTTGTATCATTTATAGGTCTCTATATCATTTAAGTTCTGATCTGATCTTAATTATTTATTTCCATCTACTAACTTTGGGATTGAATTGTTTTTGTTCTCATAGTTTTTTGAGATTTAGCATTAGGTTGTTTATTTGAAATCTTTCTATTCTTTTGATATAAGCATTAATTGTGATAAACTTCCTTGATAATACTACTTTTGTAGTATCCCACAGGTTTTGGTACGATATGTCTTTGTTTTTTTTGGTTTCAAGAAATTTTTTTGATTTCCTGTTAAATTTCTTCTTGGACCCATTGGTCGTTCAGGATCATGTTGTTTAATTTCCATGTATTTGCATAGTGTCCTGAGTTTTGCTTGTTATTTATTTCTAGTTTTAATTTGTTGTGGTCTGAAAAGATACTTGAGATGATTTCAATTTTTTTAAAGTTGTTGAGATTTGATTTGTGAGCTAACATGGAGAATGTTCTATGTGCTGATTAGAGGAATGTATATTGTGTAGTTGTTGGATAAAATAGTCTAGCTATCTGCCAGGTCAAATTGGTTTAAAGTGTAGTTTAAATCCTGGTTTTCTCTGTTGATTGTTGCCTGGATAATCTCTCCAATGATGAGAGAGGGCTGTTAAGGTCCCCCACTATTATTGTGTTTTGGTCTTTCTCTTTCTTCAGGTCTAACATTGTTTGCTCTATAAATACTGATTCTCTCGGATTGGATTCATATATATTTATGATTGTTTTGTCTTCTAACTGGATAGATCCCGTTGTCATTATATAGTAGCCTTCTTTGTATGTTTTTATGGTTTTTGGTTTAAAGTCTTTTATCTGATATAAGAATAGCTACTCTTCTTCATTTCTGGTTTCCATTTGAGTGCTATATCTTCTTCCATCCCTTCACTCTTAATCTGTGGGTGTCTTTCCAGGTGAAGTGATTCTCTTTAAGATAGCATATAGTTAGTTGGGTCTAGTTTTTTATTTTAACTTCTCAATATACATTGTAGTTGATTTTCGTGTCCCTTTACCTGTTCCCCTTTCTCTCCTCCCTCTCTCCCCACCCTGACAACTACATCATATCTGTTCACTTGACTTAACAAGTTCAAGGAATTGTGATTGTTCTGTCTTCTCCCCCACCCTTATTTGTTTGTCTATTTATTTATTTTTAGCACCCACAAATATGTGATAACATGTAGTGTTACTCTTTCTGTGCCTCACTTGTTTCACTTAATATGATTTTCTCTAAGTCTATCCATGTTGTTGTGAATAGTAGTATTTCATTCTTTTTTATTGCAGAGTAGTATCGCATTGTGTAGATATACCACATTTTCCGTATCCACTCATCTGATGATGGACATTTGGGCTGGTTTGAACTCTTGGCTATTGTAAATTGTGCTGCAACAAATATTGGAGTACAGGTATCCCTTTGGCATGATGATTTCCATTCTTCTGGGTACATTCCCAGCAGTGGAATAGCTGGGTCATATTGTAGATCTATCTGCAATTGTTTGAGGAACCTCCATACCATTTTCCATAAAGGCTGCACCATTTTGCAGTCACACCAACAATGTATGAGAATTCCTTTTTCTCTACAACCTCGTCAGCATTTATCATTCTCAGTCTTTTGGATATTAGCCATTCTAACTGGAGCAAGATGGTATCTCAAAGTGGTTTTGATTTGCATTTCTTGAATGCTGAGTGATGTTGAGCATTTTCTCATGTGTCTGTTGGCCATTTGTATATCTTCCTTTGAGAAATGCCTATTCAGCTCCTCTGCCCATTTTTTAGTTGGGTTATTTGTTTGTTTGTTTTTGTCTGTAAAGTTGTTTGAGTTCTTTGTATATTCTGGATATTAATCCTTTGTCAGATATATATTTTGCAAATATTTTCTCCCACTCTGTTGGTTGTCTTTTCACTCTCTTGATTGTTTCTTTTGCTGTGCAGAAGCTTTTTAGTTTGATATAATCTCATTTGTTTATTTTTCCTTTAGTTGCCTGTGCTTTTGGGGTCATATTCATGAAGTATGTACCCACCCCTACTTCCTGGAGTGTTTCCCCTATGTTTTCTTTAAGGAGTTTTATTGTTTCAGGATGTATATTTAATTCTTTAACCCATTTTGAGTTGATTTTGGTATATGATGCATTGTATGGGTCTAGTTTCATTTTTCCTTTTTTTTGTGACTGGTAAGGGGATCGCAACCCTTGGCTTGGTGTTGTCTGCACCACGCTCAGCCAGTGAGTGCACCAGCCATGCCTATATAGGATCCAAACCCGCAGCCTTGGTGCTACCAGTGCCACACTCTTCCAATTGAGCCACAGGGCAGGCCCTACAAATCACTTCTGAAACATATTAAGGAGGACACCAAAGGATGGAAGACATTCCTTGTTCATGGCTTGGAAGAATAAATGTAGTGAAAATGTCCACATTACCTAAAGCCATCTACAGATTCAATATGATCCCCATCAAAATACCAATGACATTCTTCACAAAATAGAAAAAGCAACCCTAACGTTCACATGGAACAAAAAAAGATGCCAAATAGCCAAAGCAATCCTGAGCAAAAGAAAAAAAAAAGTAAAGCAGGAGGCATTACACTTCCTGACTCCAAACCATACCACAAATCTGTAGTAACCAAAACAGCATGGTACTGGCATAAAAACAGACATGTAGACCAATGGAACAGAATAGAGAATCCAGAAATAAACCCATGTATTTAAAGCCAACTGATCTTCAACAAGGGCACCAAGAACATACAATGGGAAAAGGAGAGGCTCTTCAATCAGTGGTGCTGGGAAAACTGGATATCCACATGTACAAGAATGAAACTTTATCTGTACTTCTTGGCACATACCAAAATCAACTCAAATGGATTAAAGATGTATATATAAGACTTGAAACTTTAAAACTCCTAGAAGAAAATGCAGGGGAAACAATCCAGGATATAGGGCTGGGAAAAGACTTTATGAATAAGACCCCAAAAGGACAGACAACAAAAGAAAAAATAAACAAATGAGATTATATCAAACTAAAAACCTTCTGCACAGCAATGGAAACAATCAACAGAGTGAAACAACAACCTACAGAATGGGAGAAAATATTTGCAAACTATGCATCTGACAAGGCATTAATATCCAGAATGTACAAAGAGCTCAAACAACTTTACAGTAAAAAAACCAAATAATCCAATTAAAAATGGCAAAAGATTTGAATGGATTTCTCAAAGGAGGACATACAAATGGCCGAAGGGTGTATGAAAAAATGCTCAGCATCACTAATTATCAGGGAAATGCAAATTAAAACCACTTTGAGATATTACCTCACCCCAGTTACACTGATTATTGTAAAAAAGATGGAAAACAACAAATGCTGGTGAGAATGTGGAGAAAGGTGGGACATAGAACATCTATTATGGAGAACAGTACAGAAGTTCCTCAAACAGCTACAGATAGAATTACTATATGATCCAGCAATCCCACTACTGGGTATATATCCAGAGGACTGAAAATCATCATGTTGAAAGAATACCTGCACTCCCATGTTTATCACAGCTCTATTTACAATAGCCAGACTATGGAACCAACGTAAATGTCCATCAATGGATGACTGGATAACGAAAATGTTGTATATATACACAATGGAA
This sequence comes from Galeopterus variegatus, assembly GCF_000696425.1. Classification (NCBI taxonomy): domain Eukaryota; kingdom Metazoa; phylum Chordata; class Mammalia; order Dermoptera; family Cynocephalidae; genus Galeopterus; species Galeopterus variegatus. Next base: position 84,861 of record NW_007731456.1, on the reverse strand, counting down.
TACTACTCAGCCATAAAAATGAGTGAAATTCTACCATTTGCAGCAACATGGGTGAACCTGGAGAAAATTATCCTAAGTGAACCAGCCCAGGTGCAGACAGGGAAATACCACATGTCCTCACTCATAAGTAGGAGCTGAATTGATAAATAAAGAAACAATAAAGAGAAACAGAGAGAGGGAAAGAAACAACAATCACAATAATATGTCGAACTTTTAGAAGAAAATAACATAACTGTGGTTATTAGAGGTGGAAAAAGGAGGGGAGTTGGGCCGGCCCGGTGGCGCACTGCTACAGTGTGCCGCTTGGGAGCGCGGCGGCGCTCCCGCCATGGGTTCGGATCCCACATACAGACCGGCCGCTCACTGGCTGAGCAGGTGCGGGTGCAACACCGAGGGTTGCGATCCCGTTGCCGGTCCCAGTTGGGAGTGTGGTGGTGCTCCCGCCGAGGGTTCGGATCCCACATACAGACCGGCCGCTCACTGGCTGAGCAGGTGCGGGTGCAACACCGAGGGTTGCGATCCCGTTGCCGGTCCCAGTCCGTTATGGGCGTGACACTGAGGGTTGCGATCCGCTGCCAGTCACAAAAAAAAAAAAGACAAAAAGGAAAAAAAAAAAAAAAGAAAGAAAAAGGAGGGGAGGGGAGAAGGAGAGGGAGGGGAGTTAATGAGCATTGGTTAATGGACACAAGGAAGGATTATATATTGTAATGATGAATAAGCTAGTCATCCTTATCTGACCATCACACGTTGTACACAACTATTGAAAGTTAACTTTGTACCCCATATATATAATAAATTATCTTAAAAATAATTTTACAATAAATAATTTACAATAAAAAATTGATCCATATGTAAGAGCTAACATTATACTATACACTGTTACTATAAGGAAAAGGGAAGACACGAATTGAGAGAAAATATTTTCAAAAAATATATCTAAAAGGATTTGTACTATAAAGAACCCTTAACATTTCAATATTTTAAAATGGGCAAAGTATTTGGACACTTCACCAAAGAAGATACATATGTGGTAAATAAGTATATGAAAACATGTGAAACATTGTTAGTCATTAGCAAAATGCAAATCAGAAGTACAATGAGATACAATTGCATACCCACTAGAATGACCGTTATCAAAAAGATAAGTGTTGGCAAGAATGTGGAGAGATTAGAGCACTCGTACACTGCTTTTGGGAGTGCAAAATGGTACAACTACTTTGGAAAAGTGTGGCACTTTCTCAAAAAAATAAACATAGAATTTCTATATTACCCAGAAATTCCACTTCTAGGTGTCTACCCAAGAGAAATAAAAGCATATATCTACACAAACACTTATATATGAATGTTATGAACATTCTGCATTATTTTTAATAGTCAAAAAAGTTGAAAAAATCCAAATGTTCATCAACTGATGAATGGTTTAAACAAAATGTGGTATATTCAAGAAATGGAATATTATTGAGCAATTAAAAGCAACGAAGTACTGATACGTGTTACAATATGAATGAAACTTGAAAACATTATGCCGAGTGAAAGAAGCCAGCCACAAAAGACCACAATTTGTATGATTCCATTCATATGAAATTTCCAAAATAGTCAAATCTCTAGAGACAGAAAGCAGATTAGTTACTTCCTTGAGTTGTAGTGGGGAGGGTTAAATGGGAAGTGATAGCTATATGGTACAAGATTTATTTTGGGAATGACAAAAATGTTCTAAAATTAGATTAGGGTGATGATCAAACAACTCTGTAAATATGCTAAAACCCACTGCATTTTACTCTTTAAATGAATGCTCTTTATAGTATATAAATTGCATCTCAATAAAGCTATTTTGTAAAAAAGAGTATTTCAGCAAGAAATAGTTCAAATCGCCTTTTCATCTACTGCCCTGAAGCTCAACTAAGGTTATAAACTTCTGTAGAGTAGCTTTTGAAGCTATTAACTATATTTAATTTGGAAAATGCATTTTATTTTCCAAAACAGCTTTACAAAATGATTCTTAGAATAGCTAATTTATTAAAGTCAGCACGTATATCAGTTAGCTTCTTATTCTACAAGTAGCTGATATAACATGATTGAGTCTTCAGTTCTCATATACATTCCAATAATAAAATTAAAATATACCAACTATATTCAGAAGATAATAAATAGTGAAGTATGATAAGTCATAAGACATTTATTGTACATAGTTTGTAAACATTTCTTCACATGATGCATTAGAATATTTACATCAAAGCTATTAAATCAAAATGTTTATATTAAATATGTTCAATTTTAAACAAACATGATTGGAAAATAGTGCTTCCATCATAATCTCTCTCCCTGCCCATAAATAATATTAATGTTTTATATGCTATTATCAAATTATAGAAGCCCATACTTAAACCTTAAGAAACTGATTTCTGTAAAATAATGTAGAAAAAAAGTTTCACAGTGTGCTGATATGTACCCTTTATATTGTTCAATATGGTACTACTCAGTAATAATAAAAACTGTGGTATATACTATAGAGAATACTAGGTTTTACTAGGTTTCTTTTTTTTCTCAAAAAGAACATATAATCTGGGAATAAATCGGATATTTGTATATTCAGGATATCAGATATTTTGTAGTTATTAACATGATTTTGTTAACCATATTTATATTATTGAAATTTGATCCAAATATGATTTGATAACTTTAAGAATTGCTTTACTATTCTGCCATTAGTGGACTTCTCTGTAGATAATTTTTTTGTTTGTTTGTTTGTTTTCGTGTCCGGCAACGGATCGCAACCCTCAGTGTCGTGCCCGTACCGGACCGGGACCGGCAACGGGATCGCAACCCTCGGTGTTGCGCCTGCCCCTCGCTCAGCCAGTGAGCGGGAACCGGTCTGTATGTGGGATCCGAACCCTCGTCGGGAGCGCCACTGCGCTTCCCAAGCGGCGCACTGTAGCAGTGCGCCACCGGGCCGGCCCTCTGTAGATAAATTTTTGTGAAGGATGATAACTGGAAATAAGAACTTCTATTCTTGAAGCTCCATATTCTACTTTTTATTCATTTATTTATTTATTTATTATGGCTGGCCTGTATCTGAACCCTTGACCTTGGTGTCATATGATCTGTTTAAATGTATGAAAACCTTCAAACTATCAAAATTAGTGAAACACCAAAAGCCACTTTGTTAAAATCATAGCAAGAATAACAAATCTACTATAATTTGAAATAAATTTGTTGATAGCTCTCAAGATTGAGGTTCTGGGAAGAAATTCCCCAACATTTTAAACTATCATTGAATTCTCACTTTCTCGCAAGTGAATGGGTTTTCATCTAGTTTTTAATGTTCTCCTCTTGGCACCCTCTAACAATTTTGAAATCCATATTGATTTTCTCCCAAATGAATCCACTCAATATGTAAGAGAGAAAATATTATTAAATTCCTCTAAAGTTCTCTTTCCTACACTACTGCCTAGCATACAATCTTTCTCTTTTAAAAATTAATATACTCCCCCAAAGTCTGGAAAGGTAGCAAATATTTCTTGCCATTTTCACAAATTTCACACCAGGAACTTTCAATATTCATTTTAGACATATTTAATAATTAGTAATTCAAAATTGAGAAAAACCTACAAAAATATTTGTTTATTTTAAAGAAGCAGACTCACTTGGTAGGAACTATTAATGCTACTAATTCTTTAGAAAACTATTCTTGAAATCCACATTGCTGGCTTTTTGGTTGAACATGAAATCAGAGATGAAATTTACACCAGAAGAGTTTATGACTTAAAATAGCACATACAAATTAGGAATACGATAATTTCTAATAAAGAATAGAAGTAGTGAAACAAGATCAAATTTTCAACCATTCAAATAAAATAAATTATCTGAGAGAGGGAATTAGAGTTAGTGTTATAAAGATAGAGACAAGTTGTCAAGTTGTACATTTTCTTTTTTATTTTATTTTTTTGTCTTTTTTTTTATTTTTATTTTTTTTTGTGACCAGCCGCATTGTGCTCAGCCAGTGAGCGCACCGGCCATCCCTATATAGGATCCTAACCCGCAGCGGGAGCACTGCTGCGCTCCCAGCGCCACACTCTCCTGAGTGCGCCACGGGGTCAGCCCTAAGTTGTACATTTTCAAACAACGTTTATATGTTTTTTTTGCACATAAAATTGATAAACAAATTTAATTTGCTTGTTTCTAGGCAATATGTAGTTCTAAGTTATAATATGTCATTTTAAAAAATTTATTTTAACATTTGCTTGTACATATTTGTGGGATACAGTGTATTGTTTCAAAACATGCATAAATTGCACAATGATTCACTTAGCGTAGATAGTATAGTTTTGTACCCGTTGTTCTACCACTTCTCTTCCCCTCACCCCCCTCCCCTCTTGGCCTCTGGTAACCGTTATTCTACTCTCTACTTCCATGAGAACCATGATTTTTCTTTTTGATTCCACATGTGAGTGAGATCACGTGGTATTTGTCTTTCTGTGCCTGACTTACTTCACTTAACATGGTTTCCAGTTCCATCCATGTTGCTGCAAATGATAGGATTTATAGTATTCCATAGTGTATATGTACCACAGTTTTTACTCAGCTTATTTTAATATTATTGCCAATGCTTTGAATTAGTTTAAATCATTAATTTGTATTAGTTTGTATAACTCTTTAGTGTCTTCTGATAGATATCTACTAAAGCCATAATTGGAGATCCTTTTATTTATTTATTATTTTAAAATTTTATTTTTGATTATACATATTTATGGGGTGCAGAGTTGAATATCAGCATTTGTGTACAGTATGTAATGATTAAATCAATATTATTAGTATGTTCATCATTACAAATCATAATTATTCTTTGTGTCCCTTACCCGATTACTCCTTCCCCTCCCGCTCTCCCTTTCCCACCTTTAGTAACTATAGGTCTGTTCTCTTCTTCTGAAAGTTCAACATATTATTGTGGTTTTTCTTTCTTTCTTTCCTCATTTCTTCCTTTCTTTCCTTCTCTTTTAGCACTCATTTATGAGTGAGGACATGTGGTATTTCTCTTTCTGTGTCTGGCTTATTTCACTTAACATAATTTTTTCCAAATTTATTCATGTTGCTGCAAATGGTAGAATTTCATTCTTTTTTATGGCTAGTATTCCATTGTGTATATATATACCACATTTTCTTTATCCAGTCATCCATCGATGGACACTTAGGTTGGTTTCATATCTTGGCTATCATAAACAGAGCTGAGATGAACATGGGAGTGCAGGTATTCCTTCGACATGGTGATTTCCATTCCTTTGGGTGTATACCCAGAAGTTGGGTTACTGTACCGTATGTTAGATCTATCTGTAGTTGTTTGTGAAACCTCCATACTGTTTTCTATAATGGCTGTACTAATTTACAGTCCCAGCAACAATGTAGAGGAGTTCCCTTTTCTCCACATCCTCACCATATATGCTGTGAGATGGAGTATACAGTAAGACATATTTGAATAAATGACCAAGAATGAAATGAAGAGATTAAAAATATGAAAGAAACATTAATAGATATGGATATTTTACTCTAACCTGTCTCCTATTGCTTTCTCACTCTCTCACACCATAGGTTCCACACATTTAACTTTTCCCTATATTCTCTGCCCTTTTATGACTCCATCTCTTACATATGTAATACTTGCTCCCAGAATATCCTTCCTCATCAATCACTGGGCTTGTGGCTCCCTGCTTTAGCTGCAGATTAGAATCACCTGGGGTAGTTTTTGAAATGTCAATTTCTAAGTAACCACCCCCATATAAGATTCTAATTTAATAGGTCTGGAGTGGGACTTGGCCTTAAAATTGTTTTTAAAACTCCTCAAGTAGCTATAATGTGTATCCACAACTAAGAATCACTTAGGCCAGTTTTTCTCAAACTTGAACACGCATTAGAATAAGCTGTAGGGCTTCTTAAAATACAGATTGCTGGGCCCTACTTCTAGAGATTCCACTTCAGCAGATTCAGGGCAGGGCCTAAGAATTTGGATTTCTAACAAGTTCTCAGATGACCTTGATGCAGCTGATCCAGAAACCACATTTTGAGAATCACTATGTTGTATTAGATAGAGAGTCTCAAGGCTGGTTGCATATCAGAAGCAATTTGTAAGCTTTTTAGGAAATACTGATTGCAGGGCATCATCCTTAGAGATTTTCCCAAAAGTCTAAAATGGGCCCAGAAATTAACTCCAGTGAACTCCAGTGTTATAATTAGACACTCTTCTGGGATTCGGCAGCAGTTTGTATTTACCTCTACTATATATAGCACTTATGACACTATTGGAATGTAACTGTCCCATTGTTTGTTAGTCTCTACCCACCCCAATGCCACAACATACACAGGCATCATGAAGGTGGGGATTCTGTTTTCTTCTATATTTCCGCCATTTAACTGCTACATGGTGTGAGCTCAAAATGTCTGCAGTGGACTTGATTGGCTAACTGATAGACATAGATATCACTTTGAGGAGCTAAGTGATCATCAACATGTGGAAGATTGAATCCTGGGAATTAAAACTCTCCTCATCAAATGGCACAGAGATCCTGCACGTAGTCCTAAGTGACTCAAAGGCAGCAGACTCTTAGAAACACTTTGTCCCTGGATGAACATATACAGTCCCATGGTTTTAAACACCGAATATGTACTGATGACACCCAAATTCACGTTTAGGCCTGATCGACTCTATGATCTCCTGATTCATATAGCTATCCAGTTGGCTACTCGCCATCTTCACTTGAATGACAGCCAGGCTTCTCCTATCGAATATGTCCAAACATAACCCAGAGCTTGTCTCTCCAAATCTGTATCTTCCTGCATCTAAATAAATGGCACCACTATCCAGCCAATTTCTCAGGCTAAAAACCTATAATTATTCTTGATTCCTGTGTCCAATCCACCAGAAAGTCCAGTAGGTCCAATTCCTAAGTACGTTCCAAAACCATCCACTATTCTCTAACTTCCCTGGGCTATCCTTGTTGTCCCTAGGCACCTTCATCTGTCACCCGCAATAGACTCCTAACCAGTTTTCCTTCTTTCCCTGCTGACCCTTTACAGTCTATTCCTTACCCAAGTGCAAATGTGAAATGTTTTAAATGTTGATTAGATCATGTCACTCACATGCTGAAAACTTTCCAATGGCCTTCCACTACACTTATAATAACATCCAAACTCGCTACCCCAGACTACAAGGCACATCATGATCTGGCCTCTGCCTGTCACTGTAGTTTCATATTGTGGCCTCAGCTCAAATGTCACATCCTCAAAGAAGCCTTTTATTTTCTTCCTATTTAAGGTAGCACTCTCTCTCCCTTCACAGTTACTCTTTATCACAGAGTACTCTGTTTAAAGTCCTCATAGCATTTACTAAGATCTGAAAGTGGTATATGCACACACGTACACACACACACATGCACATGCTTCACACCCACTAGATTTCTTGTCCTATGAGATCACGTATCCTGTCTACTATACCTCAGCAGGCCACTCAGAGGCCTTTAAACACTGCTCTCACTGAGAGCTGCCCCAAGTTTATCCAAATACAGACTAGATTTTGTTTATATATTTGAATATTTGGAAGGAAGTGCAAGTGTAAAATTTAGCAAATTCCATTCAGTCTATAAGTTTCTTAAGAAAGAAAAGGAAAATATCTACCTGCTAAGTGTGCACAGCTTGTACACAACACTGATAAACTAAGAGTGATTTGATTACCTGTGATATTGAGATTTTCATAATGAAATTTTGTGGTCACTTTTCAATTTTCCTAAACATGCAGAAGCACTTAATGAGATTTTTTCTTTTTTTTGTCCTTTTTGAGACTGGCCGGTGGCACTGTGCTCAGCCAGTGAGCGCAGTGAGCGCACCGGTCATCCCTATATAGGATCCGAACCCACAGCGGGAGCGCTGCTGCGCTCCCAGCGCTGCACTCTCCTGAGTGTGCCATGGGCTCGGCCCCTTAATGAGATTTTTGACTGTACAGAGATAGAAGTAGATAGCCTCCCTAGACATATGTCTATAAGATGGATGTCATTGTTGCCAGTCATAGAAAAGATGTTAAACTGTTTTATTGCCATAAAGTCATATTTTCAAAGTGTGAGGCAAGAAGAATGTCAGTCTACCATTCTACTATTTGGAAATATAGTGAAGATGGGTAAGGCTTTTATTTTTTAATGCTGTTTCTCCAAAACTGTTTGAAGATCTTTGGAGAGGCCATAAGGAGCCTGTCAAAGATAAACAAACCAGACACTAATTAAAGTGGTAAGGACAGACTTTTTAAAAAAATTTTATTTTGTCGGGCTGGCCAGGTGGCGCACTGGAGAGTGCGCCGCTTGAGAGCGCGGCGGCGCTCCCGCCCAGGGTTCGGATCCCATGTGGAGACCGGTTCCCGCTCACTGGTTGAGTGTGGTGCGGGCGCAACACCGAGGGTTGTGATCCCGTTACTGGTCAGTAAAAAAGACAAAAAAAAGGAAAAAAAAAAAGTTTGTTTTGTCTATATGCAATGTGGTTGATTATTGTGGCCCATTACTGAAACCTCCCTCCCTCCTCCCTCTCCCCCCTCCCATCCAACAATGTCCTTTCTGTTTGCTTGTCGTATCAACTTCAAGGAATTGTAGTTGTTATGTCTTCTTCCCCTCTGGTTTTTTTTTGTGTGTGTGTGAATTTATTTATTTATTTTTAGCTCCCACCAATAAGTGAGAACATGTGGTATTTCTCTTTTTGTGCCTGACTTGTTTCACTTAATATAATTCTCTCAAGGTCCATCCATGTTGTTGCAAATGGCAGTATTTCATTCGTTTTTATAGCTGAGTAGTATTCCATTGTGTAGATATACCACATTTTCCGTATCCACTCATCCGATGATGGACATTTGGGCTGATTCCAGCTCTTGGCTATTGTGAAGAGTGCTGCAATGAACATTGGGAAACAAGTATACCTTCGACTTGATGATTTCCATTCCTTTGGATATATTCCCAGCAGTGAAATAGCTGGGTCATATGGTAGATCAATCTGCAACTGTTTGAGGAACCTCCAAACCATTTTCCATAGGGGTTGCACCATTATGCATTCCCACCAACAATGTAAGAGAGTTCCTTTTTCTCCGCAACCACACCAGCATTTATCGTTCAGCGTCTTTTGGATTTTAGCCATCCTAACTGGGGTGAGATGGTATCTCAGTGTAGTTTTGATTTGCATTTCCTGGATGCTGAGTGATGTTTAGCACTTTTTCATATGTCTGTTGGCCATTTGTATATCTTCCTTAGAGAAATGCCTGCTTAGCTCTTTTGCCCAATTTTTAATTGGGTTGCTTGTTTTTTTCTTGTAAAGTTGTTTGAGTTCATAAAGACAGATTTTAATTAGTATACTGTTGCAATAGGGAAGAAACCCCAGCATGAACTGAACACAACTTTGATTTGTATGGAGGTGACTATGCACTTTAAAGGGAAAATGAGGGAGTGGAAGGGGGAGTGATAGGACCTTGAGCAGAATCAGGGAAATGAAAAATTATGAAAAGCAGAGGGGGTGGGCTCATGTGAAATTTACATGTGTTTGCTAACTGGAGCTTATTTATGTTAGATTCCTACCATTCCACAGAGATTGGGATACAGGGGCCTTATCTTCAGATGTTGGCTGGGACAAACAATAAATTCTTTCTGGCAGCCCTGAGTTTCCTAAGGCAGGTACTTTAAGGGCATGGGTGGGGGATGAGATCATCCTTGGGATGTGGCCTTGAGCTGTTAGAAAATATGTTAGTGTTGGTTCAAGTCTTTATAGGCCAAGGTTGAGGCCTAAGGTTGAGGCCTAGTCAAGAAGAGGCCTCAGGGGAGCCTGGCTAGAGTTTGGTCAAGGAGAGCATTTTATGTGTTGCAACAAAAACTCACATAGGAAAAAAATGATTTTCTTTTTTTTTTGGAATTAAGACTGCTTTAAGAAATCAAGATAAAAAAATTACCAGCAAGAGACAGCCAAGTTAAAAGGATTTTCTCAATTTTTTTTTATCATGCTGTAACTTATTTGGAATCCAACTTTTATTTTACAAGTTGAAATAATTTCTGAGTTTTAAGCCATTTACCTGGAGAAACGGAAATTTAACATGTGATGACATCTAATGTGCTTCGGAGTGTTTAAAAATTACAAACATTTTATACATGGACATCCTATATGATGAATTTATAGATGCAAAGGACCAGATTGGATGACAAAACAAGCTCATAGGTGGACAAAGTGGATGAACATATTAGGAGACCTGGAAACCAACTCCTACAGATCTAAAACCTACTGTTACTGGTAAGCAAAATTCATGCTTGGATGCTTTTGTTGAGAGAATGTTTAACTCTATAAAATCACGTAATACGGATGCCATTAATCAGTGTAATATAGGCTTGATAAGAGCAAAACTACAAGTGAAAATTATTTTAACTTTGATCGTACAAAGTTTTAGTATTACATTAAAAAAAGGATGTTCTAAAGGCTACAGACAGTTTAGGGAAAAAATATTTAAAGAGAAAACAGGCTGACGTCTGTGGGCTCCTGGTCAAGATGGCAGAATAGATGGTCTCCAGCGTCACTCTCTCCCACAAATCAACCAATTTACAACTACTGAAAAGCAACGACAGCCAAGCTGAGGCCACTAGATATCAGGAAAAGAGGAGAGACCTACAGAGTTTATGAAGTTAGGAGAAGCCACAATGAGAGAAAGAAAGGCTCACTGAAACCATTTCAAATCCCAGGCAGTCCAAGGCTGGAGCTGGTAAACACACAGAGCAAGAGCTGGCAAAAGTCGCAGCTGTACCTTTCATATGAAGTTGCTTGGAGGTGTCAGGGGAGAAGTGGGCCTTGGTGGACCTCAGGTCAGCAAGATCACTAACAGGGTTCCCATGGACCCACATAGGAGAGAGGAGCCAGAGACAACTGAAAAAAGGAGCCACTCAGAGGCCAGTGAGTCATCACAAGGGAACAGTGCATGGCCCATCCCATGGGAAGTGTTTGGAGTATGGGTGGTGGGGGAGACGGGCTCATCAGGGGAACACTAGAGCACAACAAGGACAGCTGATATGCCCTCCAACCAGCACAGGCCCACTGTGTGTAGACTGGTCAGGAATATAGAACTGCAAGGGGAGCAGTATGCTGAAAAGACTCAGGTCCAGACCAGAGTTTCCACACAATCCAGATGTACCAGATCTCACAAGACCCAGAATTACCTACAAAGTCAAACATTAAAACTTGAGCTGCACAAAAAGCCTTCCCCAGGGAATCAGCAGCAAAGCAGCAATTTAGCTCAACTACAGGGGCTCAAGTGCTGGTCCCCATAGGAAGTTCCCCCATTTTAAAAGTAAGCAAAGGACAAAAAATTAGTTCCAGTGCAGAGTTTAAGTGGTGGGAACAGCAAACAATCCAACACAAAACCAAAAGAAAAACCAAAATACAAACAGATCAGAGACAAAGTTTAACATTAACTAGTAAAGGTCTCACATCACCAAAGAACACCTATAAAACTTAGAAGGACCAGAAGCCCCCTGAGCTACCAAGCCAGGGAGAGGGGAGGACTGGGGCCCTCAGCCATGCCCCCCGTCACCCACAACCAGCCCAGTGATGACCACCGAGCCACTGCAGGAAGCACCCCCAGTTATTGAGCCTCGGCAGTGGGAGGCCTTGGGCCTCCACCACATACCCCCAACACCTGCAACCAACCCAGTGATGACCAAGCCACAGCTGAAAGCCCTCTGGTCTCTCCTGTTGGAACGAGGGGGGTGCAATGGGCCTCAATCATGCCCCTCCTCCTTCCTCCTTCTCCCTCTCTATTTCCTTCCCCCCTCCCCCATCTTAGAATGTAAAAAAATATTCATAAATAAATGTATAATAAAAATAATTAAAAAACAAAAAGAAACAGAAAGAGTGAAAATATCTACTGCATTGTGGGATAGAATGAGACATGTTATTGTTTTTATTTATTAAATATAAGTAACATTGGTCTCATTAGTCTTGTTGCATTTGTGTTCTCTTTTTAAAAAGTGTTACACTTGTGTATGTTAAGAATAAGATATAGAGTAATGAGCAAGTGAGCAGGAGGCTGTTCAACTGTAGGAGCAGAGCAATGAAAAAAATATAGGTTGCACAACTCTGAATATTTAAAAAGCTCTGGAATAATTCACTTTAAATATGTGAATTATATGCTATGAATTATATCTTAATGAAGCTGTTTTAAAATAGCAATAATAATAATAATAATATAGCCAACAAAATTAAACCTCCAATCAGTAAAAAGCATTAAAATAAATTGCTGTATCAAAAGACAGAAAAAAGCATTACCATATATCATTTTATTTTTCACAAACATTATGTGATTAGTCCTTCTGTTAATTACTACTGTTTGCCATTGTTAACTAGTCCCATTGTTGTTTTGTTTAAGCGGTGGCAGTTATGTACCCAAAGGAAGAAATACAGGATAATAGGTAATTGCAAATAAGCACTTATTTTTCATATTTTATGTTAAATTAATAACATTCACGTGCACTACTAATTATTACATTATTCTTTCTTGTCTCCTATGAATGTGTTTAGGTTTAGTTTGAGATTGCCACTCTAAAATGTTTGGTAAGCCTGAGCTATATTATTTGTAAGATTTGTAAACAGTTGCCTTCTCATTTCAATAGACAGGTTCCACAAGAGAGATTATGAATCTAAATTGCAAAGTTACAACCATCATCTTATTTCTATTTGAAGTTCTATTAATATTTCATGGCTGAAAATGATTACTATTTTATTTTACAGTAGATATCCTTCAAGCTTCTGGTGATAATTTCTGAATGTTGTTTCATTTGCTCTTTGAATGCTCAGATAAAATATTTTTAAATCTTCTATTATTTCAAATGCATGATTGTATGGAACTGAAACATGATGATTTTTAAACTGTAAGTTTTACTTATTTGAATCATGAGTGTAACAGAACTTGACTGTCACTCCTTGGAATGTAGTTTTTAGCAATTTCCACTTTCAGATATAACATACGAGGACCACTTGCATTCAACATTTACATCACCTGCAAACAGAGAACAATTCTGGCTCAAGAGAGAGCTCTTGTGTCTGACTGTTGGGTTCAATCCTGACTATACTATTAGCTGTGTGCAATTGAGCTAAGTATTTCACCTAGTGTGTAAAATGAAGATGATAATACTAAGCACCTCATCAAGCTATTATTTCATGTGGTTGATAGATGATTTTGAAAAAACTAAGCAAAACCAAAAAAGCAACGAAACAAACAAACAAACAAAAACACCAAAAATAAAAACAAAACAACTCCCTTCCCTTGGGCCACCTTGATTATTATAGAGAAGACATGGCATAAACATATATTATAAAAGGGGAAATAAAGTGAAATAAAATTAGTAAAGTAAAAAACAAAGCCAGGAAAAGGAAGAGAAGTTGACAGGGGTTTGCTTCCTTAGATGGTGGATCAGGGACGGCCTCTCTGGGTGATACTGAAGCAGAAAACTGAAGGGAGACAAGGCAAGTTATAGGGGAATACTGTTCCAGGTAGAGTAATGTGTGCAAAGACCCTGAGATGAAAATGTGTTTATGTTTTGAGAAGGAACAAAGAGCTTACATATATTAAGACTTCATTATGTGGCAGACTCTGTTCTAAGCACTTGATATTTCAGTATCTGCTAAATCTTTTTCACAACTCTAATACATAAGTATTACTAGTAAAATCAGCCTCATTTTTCAGATGAGAAAGCCGAGGCAGGGTGTAAGTCACCTGTCAAAGGTCACACAGTCAGTGGTGAAGAGTCAGGATGAAATTCCTTGTTTGAATCTGCAACCTGTGCCCTTAGCCACTAAATTACCGTCTTGGACCTTAGGTGTCTCCCATACAAGTGATGAGGGAAGAAAGGCCCAGAAAGGGGCATGACTGGCTCACATTCACACAGCAAGTCGGGAGAGTGTTGGGACCAAAGCCCAG